>NC_058081.1:101850401-102150401 GCF_014858855.1 Bufo gargarizans
CTGTTGTGGATGGGCAAGTTATTTAGTGTCCGTCAAAGCACATTTTTTGTTCTGGGTTGAAATACAATTCCCAATTTAGCAATTTCATAATTTAGTGGTTTTCTGCTATATCAGAGCTATTTGAAATCTATCCCTAAAGGGTATATAATATTCAGTGTGCACATAGGGTCATTCAGAATAACTTCACACACGCTACTGTGCATTTCCAAGTCTAATTCTGTCACTAAATCCATACGGTCACCCAGCGCCTAAATACTAGGCCTCAACATTTATATCCCGCTAAATCTGTCGTTACCGCTGTCTGTTGTGGATGGGCAAGTTATTTAGTGTCCGTCAAAGCACATTTTTTGTTCAGGGTTGAAATACAATTCCCAATTTAGCAATTTCATAATTTAGTGGTTTCTGCTATATCAGAGCTATTTGAAATCTATCCCTAAAAGGGTATATAATATTCAAGGTGCACATAGGGTCATTCAGAATAACTTCACACACACGCTACTGTGCATTTCCAAGTCTAATTCTGTCACTAAATCCATACCGGTCACCCAGCGCCTAAATACTAGGCCTCAAATTTATATCCCGCTAAATCTGTCGTTACCGCTGTCCCTGTTGTGGATGGGCAAGTTATTTAGTGTCCGTCAAGCACATTTTTTGTTCTGGTTTGAAATACAATTCCCAATTTAGCAATTTCATAATTTAGTGGTTTCTGCTATATCAGAGCTATTTGAAATCTATCCCTAAAAGGGTATATAATATTCAAGGTGCACATAGGGTCATTCAGAAAACTTCACACACACGCTACTGTGCATTTCCAAGTCTAATTCTGTCACTAAATCCATACCGGTCACCCAGCGCCTAAATACTAGGCCTCAAATTTATATCCCGCTAAATCTGTCGTTACCGCTGTCCTGTTGTGGATGGGCAAGTTATTTAGTGTCCGTCCAAAGCACATTTTTTGTTCTGGGTTGAATACAATTCCCAATTTAGCAATTTCATAATTTAGTGGTTTCTGCTATATCAGAGCTATTTGAAATCTATCCCTAAAAGGGTATATAATATTCAAGGTGCACATAGGGTCATTCAGAATAACTTCACACACACGCTACTGTGCATTTCCAAGTCTAATTCTGTCACTAAATCCATACCGGTCACCCAGCGCCTAAATACTAGGCCTCAAATTTATATCCCGCTAAATCTGTCGTTACCGCTGTACTGTTGTGGATGGGCAAGTTATTTAGTGTCCGTCAAAGCACATTTTTTGTTCTGGGTTGAAATACAATTCCCAATTTAGCAATTTCATAATTTAGTGGTTTCTGCTATATCAGAGCTATTTGAAATCTATCCCTAAAAGGGTATATAATATTCAAGGTGCACATAGGGTCATTCAGAATAACTTCACACACACGCTACTGTGCATTTCCAAGTCTAATTCTGTCACTAAATCCATACCGGTCACCCAGCGCCTAAATACTAGGCCTCAAATTTATATCCCGCTAAATCTGTCGTTACCGCTGTCCTGTTGTGGATGGGCAAGTTATTTAGTGTCCGTCAAAGCACATTTTTTGTTCTGGGTTGAAATACAATTCCCAATTTAGCAATTTCATAATTTAGTGGTTTCTGCTATATCAGAGCTATTTGAAATCTATCCCTAAAAGGGTATATAATATTCAAGGTGCACATAGGGTCATTCAGAATAACTTCACACACACGCTACTGTGCATTTCCAAGTCTAATTCTGTTAGTAAATCCATACCGGTCACCCAGCGCCTAAATACTAGGCCTCAAATTTATATCCCGCTAAATCTGTCGTTACCGCTGTACTGTTGTGGCTGGGCAAGTTATTTAGTGTCCGTCAAAGCACATTTTTTGTTCATGGGTTGAAATACAATTCCCAATTTAGCAATTTCATAATTTAGTGGTTTCTGCTATATCAGAGCTATTTGAAATCTATCCCTAAAAGGGTATATAATATTCAAGGTGCACATAGGGTCATTCAGAATAACTTCACACACACGCTACTGTGCATTTCCAAGTCTAATTCTGTTAGTAAATCCATACCGGTCACCCAGCGCCTAAATACTAGGCCTCAAATTTATATCCCGCTAAATCTGTCGTTACCGCTGTCCTGTTGTGGATGGGCAAGTTATTTAGTGTCCGTCAAAGCACATTTTTTGTTCTGGGTTGAAATACAATTCCCAATTTAGCAATTTCATAATTTAGTGGTTTCTGCTATATCAGAGCTATTTGAAATCTATCCCTAAAAGGGTATATAATATTCAAGGTGCACATAGGGTCATTCAGAATAACTTCACACACACGCTACTGTGCATTTCCAAGTCTAATTCTGTTAGTAAATCCATACCGGTCACCCAGCGCCTAAATACTAGGCCTCAAATTTATATCCCGCTAAATCTGTCGTTACCGCTGTACTGTTGTGGCTGGGCAAGTTATTTAGTGTCCGTCAAAGCACATTTTTTGTTCTGGGTTGAAATACAATTCCCAATTTAGCAATTTCATAATTTAGTGGTTTCTGCTATATCAGAGCTATTTGAAATCTATCCCTAAAAGGGTATATAATATTCAAGGTGCACATAGGGTCATTCAGAATAACTTCACACACACGCTACTGTGCATTTCCAAGTCTAATTCTGTAGTAAATCCATACCGGTCACCCAGCGCCTAAATACTAGGCCTCAAATTTATATCCCGCTAAATCTGTCGTTACCGCTGTACTGTTGTGGATGGGCAAGTTATTTAGTGTCCGTCAAAGCACATTTTTTGTTCAGGGTTGAAATACAATTCCCAATTTAGCAATTTCATAATTTAGTGGTTTCTGCTATATCAGAGCTATTTGAAATCTATCCCTAAAAGGGTATATAATATTCAAGGTGCACATAGGGTCATTCAGAATAACTTCACACACACGCTACTGTGCATTTCCAAGTCTAATTCTGTCAGTAAATCCATACCGGTCACCCAGCGCCTAAATACTAGGCCTCAAATTTATATCCCGCTAAATCTGTCGTTACCGCTGTACTGTTGTGGCTGGGCAAGTTATTTAGTGTCCGTCAAAGCACATTTTTTGTTCTGGGTTGAAATACAATTCCCAATTTAGCAATTTCATAATTTAGTGGTTTCTGCTATATCAGAGCTATTTGAAATCTATCCCTAAAAGGGTATATAATATTCAAGGTGCACATAGGGTCATTCAGAATAACTTCACACACACGCTACTGTGCATTTCCAAGTCTAATTCTGTTCAGTAAATCCATACCGGTCACCCAGCGCCTAAATACTAGGCCTCAAATTTATATCCCGCTAAATCTGTCGTTACCGCTGTCCTGTTGTGGATGGGCAAGTTATTTAGTGTCCGTCAAAGCACATTTTTTGTTCTGGGTTGAAATACAATTCCCAATTTAGCAATTTCATAATTTAGTGGTTTCTGCTATATCAGAGCTATTTGAAATCTATCCCTAAAAGGGTATATAATATTCAAGGTGCACATAGGGTCATTCAGAATAACTTCACACACACGCTACTGTGCATTTCCAAGTCTAATTCTGTCACTAAATCCATACCGGTCACCCAGCGCCTAAATACTAGGCCTCAAATTTATATCCCGCTAAATCTGTCGTTACCGCTGTACTGTTGTGGATGGGCAAGTTATTTAGTGTCCGTCAAAGCACATTTTTTGTTCTAGGGTTGAAATACAATTCCCAATTTAGCAATTTCATAATTTAGTGGTTTCTGCTATATCAGAGCTATTTGAAATCTATCCCTAAAAGGGTATATAATATTCAAGGTGCACATAGGGTCATTCAGAATAACTTCACACACACGCTACTGTGCATTTCCAAGTCTAATTCTGTCACTAAATCCATACCGGTCACCCAGCGCCTAAATACTAGGCCTCAAATTTATATCCCGCTAAATCTGTCGTTACCGCTGTCCTGTTGTGGATGGGCAAGTTATTTAGTGTCCGTCAAAGCACATTTTTTGTTCTGGGTTGAAATACAATTCCCAATTTAGCAATTTCATAATTTAGTGGTTTCTGCTATATCAGAGCTATTTGAAATCTATCCCTAAAAGGGTATATAATATTCAAGGTGCACATAGGGTCATTCAGAATAACTTCACACACACGCTACTGTGCATTTCCAAGTCTAATTCTGTTAGTAAATCCATACCGGTCACCCAGCGCCTAAATACTAGGCCTCAAATTTATATCCCGCTAAATCTGTCGTTACCGCTGTACTGTTGTGGCTGGGCAAGTTATTTAGTGTCCGTCAAAGCACATTTTTTGTTCATGGGTTGAAATACAATTCCCAATTTAGCAATTTCATAATTTAGTGGTTTCTGCTATATCAGAGCTATTTGAAATCTATCCCTAAAAGGGTATATAATATTCAAGGTGCACATAGGGTCATTCAGAATAACTTCACACACACGCTACTGTGCATTTCCAAGTCTAATTCTGTCACTAAATCCATACCGGTCACCCAGCGCCTAAATACTAGGCCTCAAATTTATATCCCGCTAAATCTGTCGTTACCGCTGTCCTGTTGTGGATGGGCAAGTTATTTAGTGTCCGTCAAAGCACATTTTTTGTTCTGGGTTGAAATACAATTCCCAATTTAGCAATTTCATAATTTAGTGGTTTCTGCTATATCAGAGCTATTTGAAATCTATCCCTAAAAGGGTATATAATATTCAAGGTGCACATAGGGTCATTCAGAATAACTTCACACACACGCTACTGTGCATTTCCAAGTCTAATTCTGTTAGTAAATCCATACCGGTCACCCAGCGCCTAAATACTAGGCCTCAAATTTATATCCCGCTAAATCTGTCGTTACCGCTGTACTGTTGTGGCTGGGCAAGTTATTTAGTGTCCGTCAAAGCACATTTTTTGTTCTGGGTTGAAATACAATTCCCAATTTAGCAATTTCATAATTTAGTGGTTTCTGCTATATCAGAGCTATTTGAAATCTATCCCTAAAAGGGTATATAATATTCAAGGTGCACATAGGGTCATTCAGAATAACTTCACACACACGCTACTGTGCATTTCCAAGTCTAATTCTGTCAGTAAATCCATACCGGTCACCCAGCGCCTAAATACTAGGCCTCAAATTTATATCCCGCTAAATCTGTCGTTACCGCTGTACTGTTGTGGCTGGGCAAGTTATTTAGTGTCCGTCAAAGCACATTTTTTGTTCAGGGTTGAAATACAATTCCCAATTTAGCAATTTCATAATTTAGTGGTTTCTGCTATATCAGAGCTATTTGAAATCTATCCCTAAAAGGGTATATAATATTCAAGGTGCACATAGGGTCATTCAGAATAACTTCACACACACGCTACTGTGCATTTCCAAGTCTAATTCTGTTAGTAAATCCATACCGGTCACCCAGCGCCTAAATACTAGGCCTCAAATTTATATCCCGCTAAATCTGTCGTTACCGCTGTACTGTTGTGGCTGGGCAAGTTATTTAGTGTCCGTCAAAGCACATTTTTTGTTCTGGGTTGAAATACAATTCCCAATTTAGCAATTTCATAATTTAGTGGTTTCTGCTATATCAGAGCTATTTGAAATCTATCCCTAAAAGGGTATATAATATTCAAGGTGCACATAGGGTCATTCAGAATAACTTCACACACACGCTACTGTGCATTTCCAAGTCTAATTCTGTCACTAAATCCATACCGGTCACCCAGCGCCTAAATACTAGGCCTCAAATTTATATCCCGCTAAATCTGTCGTTACCGCTGTCCTGTTGTGGATGGGCAAGTTATTTAGTGTCCGTCAAAGCACATTTTTTGTTCTGGGTTGAAATACAATTCCCAATTTAGCAATTTCATAATTTAGTGGTTTCTGCTATATCAGAGCTATTTGAAATCTATCCCTAAAAGGGTATATAATATTCAAGGTGCACATAGGGTCATTCAGAATAACTTCACACACACGCTACTGTGCATTTCCAAGTCTAATTCTGTCACTAAATCCATACCGGTCACCCAGCGCCTAAATACTAGGCCTCAAATTTATATCCCGCTAAATCTGTCGTTACCGCTGTACTGTTGTGGATGGGCAAGTTATTTAGTGTCCGTCAAAGCACATTTTTTGTTCAGGGTTGAAATACAATTCCCAATTTAGCAATTTCATAATTTAGTGGTTTCTGCTATATCAGAGCTATTTGAAATCTATCCCTAAAAGGGTATATAATATTCAAGGTGCACATAGGGTCATTCAGAATAACTTCACACACACGCTACTGTGCATTTCCAAGTCTAATTCTGTCACTAAATCCATACCGGTCACCCAGCGCCTAAATACTAGGCCTCAAATTTATATCCCGCTAAATCTGTCGTTACCGCTGTCCTGTTGTGGATGGGCAAGTTATTTAGTGTCCGTCAAAGCACATTTTTTGTTCTGGGTTGAAATACAATTCCCAATTTAGCAATTTCATAATTTAGTGGTTTCTGCTATATCAGAGCTATTTGAAATCTATCCCTAAAAGGGTATATAATATTCAAGGTGCACATAGGGTCATTCAGAATAACTTCACACACACGCTACTGTGCATTTCCAAGTCTAATTCTGTTAGTAAATCCATACCGGTCACCCAGCGCCTAAATACTAGGCCTCAAATTTATATCCCGCTAAATCTGTCGTTACCGCTGTACTGTTGTGGCTGGGCAAGTTATTTAGTGTCCGTCAAAGCACATTTTTTGTTCAGGGTTGAAATACAATTCCCAATTTAGCAATTTCATAATTTAGTGGTTTCTGCTATATCAGAGCTATTTGAAATCTATCCCTAAAAGGGTATATAATATTCAAGGTGCACATAGGGTCATTCAGAATAACTTCACACACACGCTACTGTGCATTTCCAAGTCTAATTCTGTTAGTAAATCCATACCGGTCACCCAGCGCCTAAATACTAGGCCTCAAATTTATATCCCGCTAAATCTGTCGTTACCGCTGTACTGTTGTGGCTGGGCAAGTTATTTAGTGTCCGTCAAAGCACATTTTTTGTTCAGGGTTGAAATACAATTCCCAATTTAGCAATTTCATAATTTAGTGGTTTCTGCTATATCAGAGCTATTTGAAATCTATCCCTAAAAGGGTATATAATATTCAAGGTGCACATAGGGTCATTCAGAATAACTTCACACACACGCTACTGTGCATTTCCAAGTCTAATTCTGTCACTAAATCCATACCGGTCACCCAGCGCCTAAATACTAGGCCTCAAATTTATATCCCGCTAAATCTGTCGTTACCGCTGTACTGTTGTGGATGGGCAAGTTATTTAGTGTCCGTCAAAGCACATTTTTTGTTCTGGGTTGAAATACAATTCCCAATTTAGCAATTTCATAATTTAGTGGTTTCTGCTATATCAGAGCTATTTGAAATCTATCCCTAAAAGGGTATATAATATTCAAGGTGCACATAGGGTCATTCAGAATAACTTCACACACACGCTACTGTGCATTTCCAAGTCTAATTCTGTTAGTAAATCCATACCGGTCACCCAGCGCCTAAATACTAGGCCTCAAATTTATATCCCGCTAAATCTGTCGTTACCGCTGTACTGTTGTGGCTGGGCAAGTTATTTAGTGTCCGTCAAAGCACATTTTTTGTTCAGGGTTGAAATACAATTCCCAATTTAGCAATTTCATAATTTAGTGGTTTCTGCTATATCAGAGCTATTTGAAATCTATCCCTAAAAGGGTATATAATATTCAAGGTGCACATAGGGTCATTCAGAATAACTTCACACACACGCTACTGTGCATTTCCAAGTCTAATTCTGTTAGTAAATCCATACCGGTCACCCAGCGCCTAAATACTAGGCCTCAAATTTATATCCCGCTAAATCTGTCGTTACCGCTGTACTGTTGTGGCTGGGCAAGTTATTTAGTGTCCGTCAAAGCACATTTTTTGTTCTGGGTTGAAATACAATTCCCAATTTAGCAATTTCATAATTTAGTGGTTTCTGCTATATCAGAGCTATTTGAAATCTATCCCTAAAAGGGTATATAATATTCAAGGTGCACATAGGGTCATTCAGAATAACTTCACACACACGCTACTGTGCATTTCCAAGTCTAATTCTGTCACTAAATCCATACCGGTCACCCAGCGCCTAAATACTAGGCCTCAAATTTATATCCCGCTAAATCTGTCGTTACCGCTGTCCTGTTGTGGATAGGGCAAGTTATTTAGTGTCCGTCCAAAGCACATTTTTTGTTCTGGGTTGAAATACAATTCCCAATTTAGCAATTTCATAATTTAGTGGTTTCTGCTATATCAGAGCTATTTGAAATCTATCCCTAAAGGGTATATAATATTCAAGGTGCACATAGGGTCATTCAGAATAACTTCACACACACGCTACTGTGCATTTCCAAGTCTAATTCTGTTAGTAAATCCATACCGGTCACCCAGCGCCTAAATACTAGGCCTCAAATTTATATCCCGCTAAATCTGTCGTTACCGCTGTACTGTTGTGGCTGGGCAAGTTATTTAGTGTCCGTAAAGCACATTTTTTGTTCTGGGTTGAAATACAATTCCCAATTTAGCAATTTCATAATTTAGTGGTTTCTGCTATATCAGAGCTATTTGAAATCTATCCCTAAAAGGGTATATAATATTCAAGGTGCACATAGGGTCATTCAGAATAACTTCACACACACGCTACTGTGCATTTCCAAGTCTAATTTTGTCACTAAATCCATACCGGTCACCCAGCGCCTAAATACTAGGCCTCAAATTTATATCCCGCTAAATCTGTCGTTACCGCTGTCCTGTTGTGGATAAGCAAGTTATTTAGTGTTCGCCAAAGCACATTTTTTGTTCTGGGTTGAAATACAATTCCCAATTTAGCAATTTCATAATTTAGTGGTTTCTGCTATATCAGAGCTATTTGAAATCTATCCCTAAAAGGGTATATAATATTCAAGGTGCACATAGGGTCATTCAGAATAACTTCACACACACGCTACTGTGCATTTCCAAGTCTAATTCTGTCACTAAATCCATACCGGTCACCCAGCGCCTAAATACTAGGCCTCAAATTTATATCCCGCTAAATCTGTCGTTACCGCTGTACTGTTGTGGATGGGCAAGTTATTTAGTGTCCGTTAAAGCACATTTTTTGTTCAGGGTTGAAATACAATTCCCAATTTAGCAATTTCATAATTTAGTGGTTTCTGCTATATCAGAGCTATTTGAAATTTATCCCTAAAAGGGTATATAATATTCAAGGTGCACATAGGGTCATTCAGAATAACTTCACACACACGCTACTGTGCATTTCCAAGTCTAATTCTGTCACTAAATCCATACCGGTCACCCAGCGCCTAAATACTAGGCCTCAAATTTATATTCAGCTGAATTTGAATACAATACATTGGGCCAAATAATATTTTTGTTGTTGTGGTGAACCATAACAATAAGGAAAACATCTAGTAAGGGACGCGGACGTGGACATGGTCGTGGTGGTGTTAGTGGACCCTCTGGTGCTGGGAGAGGACGTGGCCGTTCTGCCACATCCACACGTCCTAGTGTACCAACTACCTCAGGTCCCAGTAGCCGCCAGAATTTACAGCGATATATGGTGGGGCCCAATGCCGCTCTAAGGATGGTAAGGCCTGAGCAGGTACAGGCATTAGTCAATTGGGTGGCCGACAGTGGATCCAGCACGTTCACATTATCTCCCACCCAGTCTTCTGCAGAAAGCGCACAGATGGCGCCTGAAAACCAACCCCATCAGTCTGTCACATCACCCCCATGCATACCAGGGAAACTGTCTCAGCCTCAAGTTATGCAGCAGTCTCTTATGCTGTTTGAAGACTCCGCTGGCAGGGTTTCCCAAGGGCATCCACCTAGCCCTTCCCCAGCGGTGGAAGACATAGACTGCACTGACGCACAACCACTTATGTTTCCTGATGATGAGGACATAGGAATACCACCTCAGCATGTCTCTGATGATGACGAAACACAGGTGCCAACTGCTGCGTCTTTCTGCAGTGTGCAGACTGAACAGGAGGTCAGGGATCAAGACTGGGTGGAAGACGATGCAGGGGACGATGAGGTCCTAGACCCCACATGGAATGAAGGTCGTGCCACTGACTTTCACAGTTCGGAGGAAGAGGCAGTGGTGAGACCGAGCCAACAGCGTAGCAAAAGAGGGAGCAGTGGGCAAAAGCAGAACACCCGCCACCAAGAGACTCCGCCTACTACTGACCGCCGCCATCTGGGACCGAGCACCCCAAAGGCAGCTTCAAGGAGTTCCCTGGCATGGCACTTCTTCAAACAATGTGCTGACGACAAGACCCGAGTGGTTTGCACGCTGTGCCATCAGAGCCTGAAGCGAGGCATTAACGTTCTGAACCTGAGCACAACCTGCATGACCAGGCACCTGCATGCAAAGCATGAACTGCAGTGGAGTAAACACCTTAAAACCAAGGAAGTCACTCATGCTCCCCCTGCTATTTGAAATCTATCCCTAAAAGGGTATATAATATTCAAGGTGCACATAGGGTCATTCAGAATAACTTCACACACACGCTACTGTGCATTTCCAAGTCTAATTCTGTTAGTAAATCCATACCGGTCACCCAGCGCCTAAATACTAGGCCTCAAATTAATATCCCGCTAAAACTGTCGTTACCGCTGTACTGTTGTGGCTGGGCAAGTTATTTAGTGTCCGTTAAAGCACATTTTTTGTTCAGGGTTGAAATACAATTCCCAATTTAGCAATTTCATAATTTTGTGGTTTCTGCTATATCAGAGCTATTCGAAATCTATCCCTAAAAGGGCATATAATATTCAAGGTGCACATAGGGTCATTCAGAATAACTTCACACACACGCTACTGTGCATTTCCAAGTCTAATTCTGTCACTAAATCCATACCGGTCACCCAGCGCCTAAATACTAGGCCTCAAATTTATATCCCGCTAAATCTGTCGTTACCGCTGTACTGTTGTGGATGGGCAAGTTATTTAGTGTCCGTCAAAGCACATTTTTTGTTCTGGGTTGAAATACAATTCCCAATTTAGCAATTTCATAATTTAGTGGTTTCTGCTGTATCAGAGCTATTTGAAATCTATCCCTAAAAGGGTATATAATATTCAAGGTGCACATAGGGTCATTCAGAATAACTTCACACACACGCTACTGTGCATTTCCAAGTCTAATTCTGTCACGAAATCCATACCGGTCACCCAGCGCCTAAATACTAGGCCTCAAATTTATATTCAGCTGAATTTGAATACAATACATTGGGCCAAATAATATTTTTGTTGTTGTGGTGAACCATAACAATAAGGAAAACATCTAGTAAGGGACGCGGACGTGGACATGGTCGTGGTGGTGTTAGTGGACCCTCTGGTGCTGGGAGAGGACGTGGCCGTTCTGCCACATCCACACGTCCTAGTGTACCAACTACCTCAGGTCCCAGTAGCCGCCAGAATTTACAGCGATATATGGTGGGGCCCAATGCCGCTCTAAGGATGGTAAGGCCTGAGCAGGTACAGGCATTAGTCAATTGGGTGGCCGACAGTGGATCCAGCACGTTCACATTATCTCCCACCCAGTCTTCTGCAGAAAGCGCACAGATGGCGCCTGAAAACCAACCCCATCAGTCTGTCACATCACCCCCATGCATACCAGGGAAACTGTCTCAGCCTCAAGTTATGCAGCAGTCTCTTATGCTGTTTGAAGACTCCGCTGGCAGGGTTTCCCAAGGGCATCTACCTAGCCCTTCCCCAGCGGTGGAAGACATAGACTGCACTGACGCACAACCACTTATGTTTCCTGATGATGAGGACATGGGAATACCACCTCAGCATGTCTCTGATGATGACGAAACACAGGTGCCAACTGCTGCGTCTTTCTGCAGTGTGCAGACTGAACAGGAGGTCAGGGATCAAGACTGGGTGGAAGACGATGCAGGGGACGATGAGGTCCTAGACCCCACATGGAATGAAGGTCGTGCCACTGACTTTCACAGTTCGGAGGAAGAGGCAGTGGTGAGACCGAGCCAACAGCGTAGCAAAAGAGGGAGCAGTGGGCAAAAGCAGAACACCCGCCACCAAGAGACTCCGCCTGCTACTGACCGCCGCCATCTGGGACCGAGCACCCCAAAGGCAGCTTCAAGGAGTTCCCTGGCATGGCACTTCTTCAAACAATGTGCTGACGACAAGACCCGAGTGGTTTGCACGCTGTGCCATCAGAGCCTGAAGCGAGGCATTAACGTTCTGAACCTGAGCACAACCTGCATGACCAGGCACCTGCATGCAAAGCATGAACTGCAGTGGAGTAAACACCTTAAAACCAAGGAAGTCACTCATGCTCCCCCTGCTACCTCTTCTGCTGCTGCCGCCTCGGCCTCTTCCTCTGCCTCTGGAGGAACGTTGGCACCTGTCGCCCAGCAAACAGGGGATGTACCACCAACACCACCACCACCTCCGTCACCAAGCGTCTCAACCATGTCACACGGCAGCATTCAGCTCTCCATCTCACAAACATTTGAGAGAAAGCGTAAATTCCCACCTAGCCACCCTCGATCCCTGGCCCTGAATGCCAGCATTTCTAAACTACTGGCCTATGAAATGCTGTCATTTAGGCTGGTGGACACAGACAGCTTCAAACAGCTCATGTCGCTTGCTGTCCCACAGTATGTTGTTCCCAGCCGCCACTACTTCTCCAAGAGAGCCGTGCCTTCCCTGCACAACCAAGTATCCGATAAAATCAAGTGTGCACTGCGCAACGCCATCTGTAGCAAGGTCCACCTAACCACAGATACGTGGACCAGTAAGCATGGCCAGGGACGCTATATCTCCCTAACTGCACACTGGGTAAATGTAGTGGCAGCTGGGCCCCAGGCGGAGAGCTGTTTAGCGCACGTCCTTCCGCCGCCAAGGATCGCAGGGCAACATTCTTTGCCTCCTGTTTCCACCTCCTCCTTCTCGGCTTCCTCCTCCTCTTCTTCCACCTGCTCATCCAGTCAGCCACACACCTTCACCATCAACTTCAGCACAGCCCGGGGTAAACGTCAGCAGGCCATTCTGAAACTCATATGTTTGGGGGACAGGCCCCACACCGCACAGGAGTTGTGGCGGGGTATAGAACAACAGACCGACGAGTGGTTGCTGCCGGTGAGCCTCAAGCCCGGCCTGGTGGTGTGTGATAATGGGCGAAATCTCGTTGCAGCTCTGGGACTAGCCAATTTGACGCACATCCCTTGCTTGGCGCATGTGCTGAATTTGGTGGTGCAGAAGTTCATTCACAACTACCCCGACATGTCAGAGCTGCTGCATAAAGTGCGGGCCGTCTGTTCGCGCTTCCGGCGTTCACATCCTGCTGCTGCTCGCCTGTCTGCGCTACAGTGTAACTTCGGCCTTCCCGCTCACCGCCTCATATGCGACGTGCCCACCAGGTGGAACTCCACCTTGCACATGCTGGATAGACTGTGCGAGCAGCAGCAGGCCATAGTGGAGTTTCAGCTGCAGCACGCACGGGTCAGTCGCACTACAGAACAGCACCACTTCACCACCAATGACTGGGCCTCCATGCGAGACCTGTGTGCCCTGTTGCGCTGTTTCGAGTACTCCACCAACATGGCCAGTGGCGATGACGCCGTTATCAGCGTTACAATACCACTTCTATGTCTCCTTGAGAAAACACTTAGGGCGATGATGCAAGAGGAGGTGGCCCAGGAGGAGGAGGAAGAGGGGTCATTTTTAGCACTTTCAGGCCAGTCTCTTCGAAGTGACTCAGAGGGAGGTTTTTTGCAACAGCAGAGGCCAGGTACAAATGTGGCCAGACAGGGCCCACTACTGGAGGATGAGGAGGAGGTGGAGGAGGATGAGGATGAAGCATGGTCACAGCGGGGTGGCACCCAACGCAGCTCGGGTCTATCACTGGTGCTTGGCTGGGGGGAAAGGCAGGACAATGACGATACGCCTCCCACAGAGGACAGCTTGTCCTTACCCCTGGGCAGCCTGGCACACATGAGCGACTACATGCTGCAGTGCCTGCGCAACGACAGCAGAGTTGCCCACATTTTAACCTGTGCGGACTACTGGGTTGCCACCCTGCTGGATCCATGCTACAAAGACAATGTGCCCACCTTACTTCCTGCACTGGAGCGTGATAGGAAGATGCGCGAGTACAAGCGCACGTTGGTAGACGCGCTACTGAGAGCATTCCCAAATGTCACAGGGGAACAAGTGGAAGCCCAAGGCCAAGGCAGAGGAGGAGCAAGAGGTCGCCAAGGCAGCTGTGTCACGGCCAGCTCCTCTGAGGGCAGGGTTAGCATGGCAGAGATGTGGAAAACTTTTGTCAACACGCCACAGCTAACTGCACCACCACCTGATACGCAACGTGTTAGCAGGAGGCAACATTTCACTAACATGGTGGAACAGTACGTGTGCACACCCCTCCACGTACTGACTGATGGTTCGGCCCCATTCAACTTCTGGGTCTCTAAATTGTCCACGTGGCCAGAGCTAGCCTTTTATGCCTTGGAGGTGCTGGCCTGCCCGGCGGCCAGCGTTTTGTCTGAACGTGTATTCAGCACGGCAGGGGGCGTCATTACAGACAAACGCAGCCGCCTGTCTACAGCCAATGTGGACAAGCTGACGTTCATAAAAATGAACCAGGCATGGATCCCACAGGACCTGTCCATCCCTTGTCCAGATTAGACATTAACTACCTCCCCTTAACCATATATTATTGGACTCCAGGGCACTTCCTCATTCAATCCTATTTTTATTTTCATTTTACCATTATATTGCGAGGCTACCCAAAGTTGAATGAACCTCTCCTCTGTCTGGGTGCCGGGGCCTAAATATATGCCAATGGACTGTTTCAATGTTGGGTGACGTGAAGCCTGATTCTCTGCTATGACATGCAGACTAATTCTCTGCTGACATGAAGACAGATCCTCTGTTACGGGACCTCTCTCCTCTGCCTGTGTGCTGGGCCTAAATATATGCCAATGGACTGTTGCAGTGGTGGCTGACGTGAAGCCTGATTCTCTGCTATGACATGCAGACTAATTCTCTGCTGACATGAAGCCAGATTGTCTGTTACGGGACCTCTCTCCTCTGCCTAGGTGCTGGGCCTAAATTTATGAAAATGGACTCTTACAGTGCTGGGTGACGTGAAGCCTGATTTTCTGCGATGACATGCAGACTGATTCTCTGCTGACATGAAGCCAGATCCTCTGTTACGGGACCTCTCTCCTCTGCCTGTGTGCTGGGCCTAAATATATGCCAATGGACTGTTGCAGTGGTGGCTGATGTGAAGCCTCATTCTCTGCTATGACATGCAGACTAATTCTCTGCTGACATGAAGCCAGATTGTCTGTTACGGGACCTCTCTCCTCTGCCTGGGTGCTGGGCTTAAATTTATGAAAATGGACTGTTGCAGTGGTGGGTGACGTGAAGCCTGATTCTCTGCTATGACATGAAGACTGATTCTCTGCTGACATGAAGCCAGATTGTCTGTTACGGGACCTCTCTCCTCTGCCTGGGTGCTGGGCCTAAATTTATGAAAATGGACTCTTACAGTGGTGGGTGACGTGAAGCCTGATTTTCTGCTATGACATGCAGACTGATTCTCTGCTGACATGAAGCCAGATCCTCTGTTACGGGACCTCTCTCCTCTGCCTGTGTGCTGGGCCTAAATCTTATGAAAATTGACTCTTACAGTGCTGGGTGACGTGAAGCCTGATTTTCTGCTATGACATGCAGACTGATTCTCTGCTGACATGAAGCCAGATCCTCTGTTACGGGACCTCTCTCCTCTGCCTGTGTGTGTGCTGGGCCTAAATATATGCCAATGGACTGTTGCAGTGGTGGCTGATGTGAAACCTCATTCTCTGCTATGACATGCAGACTAATTCTCTGCTGACATGAAGCCAGATTGTCTGTTACGGGACCTCTCTCCTCTGCCTGGGTGCTGGGCCTAAATTTATGAAAATGGACTGTTGCAGTGGTGGGTGACGTGAAGCCTGATTCTCTGCTATGATATGAAGACTGATTCTCTGCTGACATGAAGCCAGATCCTCTGTTACGGGACCTCTCTCCTCTGCCTGGGTGCTGGGCCTAAATATCTAACAATGGACTGTTGCATTGGTGGCTGACGTGAAGCCTGATTCTCTGCTATGACATGCAGACTAATTCTCTGCTGACATGAAGCCAGATTGTCTGTTACGGGACCTCTCTCCTCTTCCTGGGTGCTGGCCCTAAATTTATGAAAATGGACTGTTGCAGTGGTGGGTGACGTGAAGCCTGATTCTCTGCTATGACATGCAGACTGATTCTCTGCTGACATGAAGCCAGATCCTCTGTTACGGGACCTCTCTCTTCTGCCTGTGTGCTGGGCCTAAATATATGCCAATGGACTGTTGCAGTGGTGGCTGACGTGAAGCCTCATTCTCTGCTATGACATGCAGACTAATTCTCTGCTGACATGAAGCCAGATTGTCTGTTACGGGACCTCTCTCCTCTGCCTGGGTGCTGGGCCTAAATCTTATGAAAATTGACTCTTACAGTGCTGGGTGACGTGAAGCCTGATTCTCTGCTATGATATGAAGACTGATTCTCTGCTGACATGAAGCCAGATCCTCTGTTACGGGACCTCTCTCCTCTGCCTGGGTGCTGGGCCTAAATATCTAACAATGGACTGTTGCATTGGTGGCTGACGTGAAGCCTGATTCTCTGCTATGACATGCAGACTAATTCTCTGCTGACATGAAGCCAGATTGTCTGTTACGGGACCTCTCTCCTCTTCCTGGGTGCTGGCCCTAAATTTATGAAAATGGACTGTTGCAGTGGTGGGTGACGTGAAGCCTGATTCTCTGCTATGACATGCAGACTGATTCTCTGCTGACATGAAGCCAGATCCTCTGTTACGGGACCTCTCTCCTCTGCCTGTGTGCTGGGCCTAAATATATGCCAATGGACTGTTGCAGTGGTGGCTGACGTGAAGCCTCATTCTCTGCCATGACATGCAGACTAATTCTCTGCTGACATGAAGCCAGATTGTCTGTTACGGGACCTCTCTCCTCTGCCTGGGTGCTGGGCCTAAATCTTATGAAAATTGACTCTTACAGTGCTGGGTGACGTGAAGCCTGATTCTCTGCTATGATATGAAGACTGATTCTCTGCTGACATGAAGCCAGATCCTCTGTTACGGGACCTCTCTCCTCTGCCTGGGTGCTGGGCCTAAATATCTAACAATGGACTGTTGCATTGGTGGCTGACGTGAAGCCTGATTCTCTGCTATGACATGCAGACTAATTCTCTGCTGACATGAAGCCAGATTGTCTGTTACGGGACCTCTCTCCTCTTCCTGGGTGCTGGCCCTAAATTTATGAAAATGGACTGTTGCAGTGGTGGGTGACGTGAAGCCTGATTCTCTGCTATGACATGCAGACTGATTCTCTGCTGACATGAAGCCAGATCCTCTGTTACGGGACCTCTCTCCTCTGCCTGTGTGCTGGGCCTAAATATATGCCAATGGACTGTTGCAGTGGTGGCTGACGTGAAGCCTCATTCTCTGCCATGACATGCAGACTAATTCTCTGCTGACATGAAGCCAGATTGTCTGTTACGGGACCTCTCTCCTCTGCCTGGGTGCTGGGCCTAAATCTTATGAAAATGGACTCTTACAGTGCTGGGTGACGTGAAGCCTGATTTTCTGCTATGACATGCAGACTAATTCTCTGCTGACATGAAGCCAGATTGTCTGTTACGGGACCTCTCTCCTCTGCCTGGGTGCTGGGCCTAAATTTATGAAAATGGACTGTTGCAGTGGTGGGTGACGTGAAGCCTGATTCTCTGCTATGATATGAAGACTGATTCTCTGCTGACATGAAGCCAGATCCTCTGTTACGGGACTTCTCTCCTCTGCCTGGGTGCTGGGCCTAAATATCTGACAATGGACTGTTGCATTGGTGGCTGACGTGAAGCCTGATTCTCTGCTATGATATGCAGACTAATTCTCTGCTGACATGAAGCCAGATTGTCTGTTACGGGACCTCTCTCCTCTGCCTGGGTGCTGGGCCTAAATATATGCCAATGGACTGTTGCAGTGGTGGCTGATGTGAAGCCTCATTCTCTGCTATGACATGCAGACTAATTCTCTGCTGACATGAAGCCAGATTGTCTGTTACGGGACCTCTCTCCTCTGCCTGGGTGCTGGGCCTAAATTTATGAAAATGGACTGTTGCAGTGGTGGGTGACGTGAAGCCTGATTCTCTGCTATGATATGAAGACTGATTCTCTGCTGACATGAAGCCAGATCCTCTGTTAGGGTACCTCTCTCCTCTGCCTGGGTGCTGGGCCTAAATATCTGACAATGGACTGTTGCATTGATGGCTGACGTGAAGCCTCATTCTCTGCTATGACATGCAGACTAATTCTCTGCTGACATGAAGCCAGATTGTCTGTTACGGGACCTCTCTCCTCTTCCTGGGTGCTGGCCCTAAATTTATGAAAATGGACTGTTGCACTGGTGGCTGACGTGAAGCCTGATTCTCTGCTATGACATGAAGACTGATTCTCTGCTGACATGAAGCCAGATTGTCTGTTACGGGACCTCTCTCCTCTGCCTGGGTGCTGGGCCTAAATTTATGAAAATGGACTGTTGCAGTGGTGGGTGACGTGAAGCCTGATTCTCTGCTATGACATGCAGACTGATTCTCTGCTGACATGAAGCCAGATCCTCTGTTACGGGACCTCTCTCCTCTGCCTGTGTGCTGGGCCTAAATATCTGAGAATGGACTGTTCCAGTGGTTGGTGACGGGAAGCCAGATTCTCTGCTATGGGACCTCTCTCCAATTGATTTTGGTTAATTTTTATTTATTTAATTTTTATTTTAATTCATTTCCCTATCCACATTTGTTTGCAGGGGATTTACCTACATGTTGCTGCCTTTTGCAGCCCTCTAGCCCTTTCCTGGGCTGTTTTACAGCCGTTTTAGTGCCGAAAAGTTCGGGTCCCCATTGACTTCAATGGGGTTCGGGTTCGGGACGAAGTTCGGATCGGGTTCGGATCCCGAACCCGAACATTTCCGGGAAGTTCGGCCGAACTTCTCGAACCCGAACATCCAGGTGTTCGCTCAACTCTAGTCACCCAACATTGGAACAGTCCATTGGCATATATTTAGGCCCCGGCACCCAGACAGAGGAGAGGTTCATTCAAATTTGAGTAGCCTCGCAATATAATGGTAAATTGAAAATAAAAATTGGATTGAATGAGGAAGTGCCCTGGAGTCCAATAATATATGGTTAAGGGGAGGTAGTTAATGTCTAATCTGGACAAGGGACGGACAGGTCCTGTGGGATCCATGCCTGGTTCATTTTTATGAACGTCAGCTTGTCCACATTGGCTGTAGACAGGCGGCTGCGTTTGTCTGTAATGACACCCCCTGCCGTGCTGAATACACGTTCAGACAAAACGCTGGCCGTCGGGCAGGCCAGCACCTCCAAGGCATAAAAGGCTAGCTCTGGCCACGTGGACAATTTAGAGACCCAGTAGTTGAATGGGGCCGAACCATCAGTCAGTACGTGGAGTGGTGTGCACACGTACTGTTCCACCATGTTAGTGAAATGTTGCCTCCTGCTAACACGTTGCGTATCAGGTGGTGGTGCAGTTAGCTGTGGCGTGTTGACAAAACTTTTCCACATCTCTGCCATGCTAACCCTGCCCTCAGAGGAGCTGGCCGTGACACAGCTGCCTTGGCGACCTCTTGCTCCTCCTCTGCCTTGGCCTTGGGCTTCCACTTGTTCCCCTGTGACATTTGGGAATTCTCTCAGTAGCGCGTCTACCAACGTGCGCTTGTACTCGCGCATCTTCCTATCACGCTCCAGTGCAGGAAGTAAGGTGAGCATATTGTCTTTGTAGCGTGGATCCAGCAGGGTGGCAACCCAGTAGTCCGCACAGGTTAAAATGTGGGCAACTCTGCTGTCGTTGCGCAGGCACTGCAGCATGTAGTCGCTCATGTGTGCCAGGCTGCCCAGGGGTAAGGACAAGCTGTCCTCTGTGGGAGGCGTATCGTCCTGCCTTTCCCCCCAGCCACGCACCAGTGATGGACCCGAGCTGCGTTGGGTGCCACGCCGCTGTGACCATGCTTCATCCTCATCCTCCTCCACCTCCTCCTCATCCTCGTCCTCCTCGTCCTCCAGTAGTGGGCCCTGGCTGGCCACATTTGTACCTGGCCTCTGCTGTTGCCAAAAACCTCCCTCTGAGTCACTTCGAAGAGACTGGCCTGAAAGTGCTAAAAATGACCCCTCTTCCTCCTCCTCCTCCTCCACCACCTCCTGGGCCACCTCCTCTTCCATCATCGCCCTAAGTGTTTTCTCAAGGAGACATAGAAGTGGTATTGTAACGCTGATAACGGTGTCATCGCCACTGGCCATGTTGGTGGAGTACTCGAAACAGCGCAACAGGGCACACAGGTCTCGCATGGAGGCCCAGTCATTGGTGGTGAAGTGGTGCTGTTCTGTAGTGCGACTGACCCGTGCGTGCTGCAGCTGACACTCCACTATGGCCTGCTGCTGCTCGCACAGTCTGTCCAGCATGTGCAAGGTGGAGTTCCACCTGGTGGGCACGTCGCATATGAGGCGGTGAGCGGGAAGGCCGAAGTTACGCTGTAGCGCAGACAGGCGAGCAGCAGCAGGATGTGAACGCCGGAAGCGCGAACAGACGGCCCGCACTTTATGCAGCAGCTCTGACATGTCGGGGTAGTTGTGAATGAACTTCTGCACCACCAAATTCAGCACATGCGCCAAGCAAGGGATGTGCGTCAAATTGGCTAGTCCCAGAGCTGCAACGAGATTTCGCCCATTATCACACACCACCAGGCCGGGCTTGAGGCTCACCGGCAGCAACCACTCGTCGGTCTGTTGTTCTATACCCCGCCACAACTCCTGTGCGGTGTGGGGCCTGTCCCCCAAACATATGAGTTTCAGAATGGCCTGCTGACGTTTACCCCGGGCTGTGCTGAAGTTGGTGGTAAAGGTGTGTGGCTGACTAGATGAGCAGGTGGAAGAAGAGGAGGAGGAAGTCGAGTAGGAGGAGGTGGCAACAGGAGGCAAAGAATGTTGCCCTGTGATCCTTGGCGGCGGAAGGACGTGCGCCAAACAGCTCTCCGCCTGGGGCCCAGCTGCCACTACATTTACCCAGTGTGCAGTTAGGGAGATATAGCGTCCCTGGCCGTGCTTACTGGTCCACGTATCTGTGGTTAGGTGGACCTTGCCACAGATGGCGTTGCGCAGAGCACACTTGATTTTATCGGATACTTGGTTGTGCAGGGAAGGCACGGCTCTCTTGGAGAAGTAGTGCCGGCTGGGAACAACATACTGTGGGACAGCAAGCGACATGAGCTGTTTGAAGCTGTCTGTGTCCACCGGCCTAAATGACAGCATTTCATAGGCCAGTAGTTTAGAAATGCTGGCATTCAGGGCCAGGGATCGAGGGTGGCTAGGTGGGAATTTACGCTTTCTCTCAAATGTTTGTGAGATGGAGAGCTGAACGCTGCCGTGTGACATGGTTGAGATGCTTGGTGACGGAGGTGGTGGTGGTGTTGGTGGTACATCCCCTGTTTGCTGGGCGGCAGGTGCCAACGTTCCTCCAGAGGCGGAAGAAGAGGCCGAGGTGGCAGCAGCAGAAGAGGCCGAGGCGGCAGCAGCAGAAGAGGCCGAGGCGGCAGCAGCAGAAGAGGCCGAGTCGGCAGCAGCAGAAGAGGTAGCAGGGGGAGACTGAGTGACTTCCTTGGTTTTAAGGTGTTTACTCCACTGCAGTTCATGCTTGGCATGCAGGTGCCTGGTCATGCAGGTTGTGCTAAGGTTCAGAACGTTAATGCCTCGCTTCAGGCTCTGATGGCACAGCGTGCAAACCACTCGGGTCTTGTCGTCAGCACATTGTTTGAAGAAGTGCCATACCAGGGAACTCCTTGAAGCTGCCTTTGGGGTGCTCGGTCCAAGATGGCGGCGGTCAGTAGCATGCGGAGTCTCTTGGCGGCGGGTGTTCTGCTTTTGCCCACTGCTCCCTCTTTTGCTACGCTGTTGGCTCGGTCTCACCACTGCCTCTTCCTCCGAACTGTGAAAGTCAGTGGCACGACCTTCATTCCATGTGGGGTCTAGGACCTCATCGTCCCCTGCATCGTCTTCCACCCAGTCTTGATCCCTGACCTCCTGTTCAGTCTGCACACTGCAGAAAGACGCAGCAGTTGGCACCTGTGTTTCGTCATCATCAGAGACATTCTGAGGTGGTATTCCCATGTCCTCATTATCAGGAAACATAAGTGGTTGTGCGTCAGTGCATTCTATGTCTTTCACCGCTAGGGAAGGGCTAGGTGGATGCCCTTGGGAAACCCTGCCAGCGGAGTGTTCAAACAGCATAAGAGACTGCTGCATAACTTGAGGCTGAGACAGTTTCCCTGGTATGCATGGGGGTGATGTGACAGACTGATGGGGTTGGTTTTCAGGCGCCATCTGTGCGCTTTCTGCAGAAGACTGAGTGGGAGATAATATGAACTTGCTGGATCCACTGTCGGCCACCCAATTGACTAATGCCTGTACCTGCTCAGGCCTTACCATCCTTAGAACGGCATTGGGCCCCACCATATATCGCTGTAAATTCTGGCGGCTACTGGGACCTGAAGTAGTTGGTACACTAGGACGTGTGGATGTGGCAGAACGGCCACGTCCTCTCCCAGCACCAGAGGGTCCACTAACACCACCACGACCATGTCCACGTCCGCGTCCCTTACTAGATGTTTTCTTCATTGTTATCGTTCACCACAACAACAAAAATATTATTTGGCCCAATGTATTGTATTCAAATTCAGCTGAATATAAATTTGAGGCCTAGTATTTAGGCGCTGGGTGACCTGTATAGATTTACTGACAGAATTAGACTTGGAAATGCACAGTAGCGTGTGTGTGAAGTTATTCTGAATGACCCTATGTGCACCTTGAATATTATATACCCTTTTAGGGATAGATTTCAAATAGCTCTGATATAGCAGAAACCACTAAATTATGAAATTGCTAAATTGGGAATTGTATTTCGACCCAGAACAAAAAATGTGCTTTGACGGACACTAAATAACTTGCCCAGCCACAACAGTACAGCGGTAACGACAGATTTAGCGGGATATAAATTTGAGGCCTAGTATTTAGGCGCTGGGTGACCGGTATGGATTTACTGACAGAATTAAAATTGGAAATGCACAGTAGCGTGTGTGTGAAGTTATTCTGAATGACCCTATGTGCACTTTGAATATTATATACCCTTTTAGGGATAGATTTCAAATAGCTCTGATACAGCAGAAACCACTAAATTATGAAATTGCTAAATTGGGAATTGTATTTCAACCCAGAACAAAAAATGTGCTTTGACGGACACTAAATAACTTGCCCAGCCAGAACAGTACAGCGTTAACGACAGATTTAGCGGGATATAAATTTGAGGCCTACTATTTAGGCGCTGGGTGACCGGTATGGATTTACTGACAGAATTAGACTGGGATATAGCCAAAAAATAACCACACTATTGCTGGTTAAATGCACTTGGTGTGACAGCTTGACCAACCACACTACTGAGGGTTAAATGCACTTGGTGACAGGCGCAGCTTGCCCCTGATGTAGTATATGGCCAAAAAATGAACAGACTATTGCTGGTTAAATGCACTTGGTGTGACAGCTTGACCAACCACACTACTGAGGGTTAAATGCACTTGGTGACGGGCGCAGCTTGCCCCTGATGTAGTATATGGTCAAAAAATGAACAGACTATTGCTGGTTAAATGCACTTGGTGTGACAGCTTGACCAACCACACTACTGAGGGTTAAATGCACTTGGTGACGGGCGCAGCTTGCCCCTGATGTAGTATATGGCCAAAAAATGAACAGACTATTGCTGGTTAAATGCACTTGGTGTGACAGCTTGACCAACCACACTACTGAGGGTTAAATGCACTTGGTGACGGGCGCAGCTTGCCCCTGATGTAGTATATGGCCAAAAAATGAACAGACTATTGCTGGTTAAATGCACTTGGTGTGACAGCTTGACCAACCACACTACTGAGGGTTAAATGCACTTGGTGACGGGCGCAGCTTGCCCCTGATGTAGTATATGGCCAAAAAATAAACAGACTATTGCTGGTTAAATGCACTTGGTGTGACAGCTTCACCCTGATGTAGGCTTTAGCCAAAAAACAACCACACCATTGAGGGTTAAATGCACTTGGTGACAGGCGCAGCTTGCCCCTGATGTAGTATATGGCCAAAAAATAAACAGACTATTGCTGGTTAAATGCACTTGGAGTGACAGCTTCACCCTGATGTAGGCTTTAGCCAAAAAACAACCACACCATTGCGGGTTAAATGCACTTGGTCGCAGATTGTGCTGGCGCACCACAAGACTAAATGGCCTCCGATCACCCCAGAAAAAAGTGACTGACAAACGGTCTGGGCAGCCTAAAAACAGTGAGCAATTGAGTATCAGTAGCTCAATGATCCACAGCTGCAGATCGATCAATAATCAAGTCCTTTGGAGAAGTTAATCTGCCTAATCTCGCCCTACTGTCGCAGCCGCAACCTCTCCCTACGCTAATCAGAGCAGAGTGACGGGCGGCGCTATGTGACTCCAGCTTAAATAGAGGCTGGGTCACATGGTGCTCTGGCCAATCACAGCCATGCCAATAGTAGGCATGGCTGTGACGGCCTCTTGGGGCAAGTAGTATGACGCTTGTTGATTGGCTGCTTTGCAGCCTTTCAAAAACCGCCAAGAAAGCGTCACAAAAGCGCCAAGAAAGCGACGAACACCGAACCCGAACCCGGACTTTTACGAAAATGTCCGGGTTCGGGTCCGTGTCACGGACACCCCAAAATTCGGTACGAACCCGAACTATACAGTTCGAGTTCGCTCATCCCTATTCACATACTTTTTCCATCTGCACTGTGAATGTTTACATGCTGTGTTCAATAAAAACATGGTAACATTTAATTATTTGTGTGTTATTAGTTTAAGCAGACTGTGATTGTCTATTGTTGTGAGTTAGATGAAGATCAGATCACATTTTATGACCAATTTGTGCAGAAATACATATAATTCCAAAGGGTTCACATACTTTTTCTTGCAACTGTATGTACTTTTGTGACATTCAAATTCAAGCTTGAAATACTGCAATAATAATGGGGTTTAAAAAAACACCCTTTTTTTGGCAATATCATACATCTGGTGCCTTTGCAGCATTAGTCATTGTGCAATTTCAGCTAGAAATACAGCAATAATTTTCTGGGTTTTAAAAAACACCCTTTTTGGGCAAAATACTCAATTTTACAGCCCTTGCTGCATCTGTCAGTGGGAAATTCAAGCGTTATATACTGCTGTCATATTCTGTCATCAAAAAAAAACACCTATTTTAGGCAAAATACTTAATTTGCGGCCTTGTCTGCATCTGTCAGTGTGAGATACACGCTTTAGATACTGCTATGCTATTCTGTTATTAAAAAAACACCCATTTTTTGCAATACCCTCCATCTGGGGCCTCTGCCGCATTAGTCATTGTGCAATTTAAGCTAGAAATACAGCTATAATTTTCTGGGTTTAAAAAAAAAAACTTTTTGGGTAAAATACACAATTTTACTGCCCTTGCTGCATCTGTACGTGTGAAATTGAAGCATTATATACTGCTGTCATATTTTGTTATTCAAAAAACACCCTTTTTGGGCAAAATACTTAATTTGCGGCCTTGTCTGCATCTGTCAGTGTGAGATACACGCTTTAGTCACTGCTGTGTTATTTTGCTATAAAAAAAACACCTATTTTGGGCAAAAATCTTAATTTTGCAGCCTTAGCTGCTTCTGTCATTGCGAGATACAACCTTTAGATACTGTTGTTCTATTCTGCTATAAAAAAAAACAAAATTTTGGGCAAGATCCTAAATTTGAAAAAATATGAGGAGAGCATCAAATAAGGGATGTGACCCCGGTCATGGTGCTGCTGGTGGAGCTCCTGTTGCAGGGAGAGGATGTGGTCGATCTGTGCCAGCTACACGCACAAGTGAAACACCTTCCACAGGTGCTGTAGGTAGCAGAACCTTCAGTGGTATTTGGTCGGACCTAATGCGTCTCTACGAATGGTGAGGACAAAACAAGTACAGGCGATAGTAGATTGGGTTGATGACAGTGCCTCCAGTTCCTTTACATTGTCTCCCACGCAGTCTCCAGCTGAAAGATCAGAGTTGGCACCTGCAGCTGATGTCCATCAGTCTTTCACCTCACCCCCTTGCAAATCAGCCAAGCAGTCTGAGCCCCAAGTCATGCAGTAATCTCTTCTGCTTTTGATGACTCTGCTAGCAGGGTTTCCCAGGGCCATCCACCTAGCCCTGCCCCAGAAGTGGAGGATATTGAGTACACTGATGCCCAACCACTTATGTTTCAAGATGAGTAAATAGAAGGACCACCGCAGCACATCTCGGATGATGACGAAACACAGGTGTCAACTGCTGGTTTTCGAAAGTGTGCAGACCAACAAGGAGGGCAGGGGTGAAGACTGGGTGGAAGATGATGTGGAGGATAATGAGGTCCTCGACCCCACATGGAATCAAGGTCATGCGAGTGACCTGTGTAGTTCGGAGGAAGAGTCGGTGGTTGCACAGAGCCACCAGCACAGCAGAAGAGGGAGAAGGGTGCAAAAGCGGAGCGGCCGTCCCCTATACAGTACGCCTGCTACTGCTTACCGCAGCAAGGGACCAAGCACACCAAAGCCAGCTCCAAGGAGTTTCCTGGCATAGCAGTTCTTCAGACAATGTGTTGACGACAAGACACAAGTGGTTTGCACGCTGTGCAATCAGAGCCTGAAGCGAGGCATAAACGTTCTCAACCTGAACACAACCTGCATGACCAGGCATCTAAGTGCAAAGCTTGAGCTGCAGTGGAGTAGACACCTCAAAAACCAAGAAAGGTCTCTGGCTCCTCCTGCTTCCTCTTCAGTTTTAAAGTTTAAAAAGCCTTATGGCGGTGGCTTTCCCACAGTACGTCGTGCCCAGCTGCCACTACGTTTCCAGGCGTGCCATCCCTTCTCTGCACAACCAAGTAGGGGACAAAATCAGGTGTGCACTGCGCAACGCCATCTGTGGCAAGGTCCACATAACTACAGATACGTGGACCAGTAAACACGACCAGGGATGTTATATATCTCCATAACAGCCCATTGGGTAAATGCAGTGGCGGCTGGGCCTGAGGCAGATAGCAGTTTGGCGCATTTCCTACCACCACCGAGGATTGCATGGTGCTTCAGTTTGCCTCCTGTTGCTTCCTCCACCTACTCCGCTTCGTCATCCTCTACCGGATCCTCATCCGGTCAGTGTAACACCTTCACCACCAACTTCAGCACAGCCAGGGGTAAACAACAGCAGGCAGTTTTAAAACGTATCTGTTTGGGGGACTAACCCCATACCGCGCATTAGCTGTGGACAGGCATGGAACAACAGACCGATGAGTGGTTGGTGTCAGTGAGCCTCAGCCCCGCCTGGTGGTGTGCGATAATGGGCGAAATCTCGTAGCAGCTCTGGGACTAGCCGGTTTGACTCACATCCCTTGCCTGGCGCATGTGCTGAATTTGGTGGTGCAGAGGTTCCTTAAAAATTACCCCGATATGTCAGAGCTGCTGCATAAACTGCACGCTTTCGGCATTCTCACCCTGCTGCTGCTCGACTGTAAGCGCTGCAGCGTAACTTCGACCTTCTTGCTCACCGCCTCATATGCGACGTGTCCACAAGGTGGAACTCCACCTTGCACATGCTGTGCGAGCAGCAGCAGGCGATAGTGGAGTTTCAGCTGCAGCACGCATGAGTGAGTCGCTCTGCAGAACAGCACCACTTCACCCTCAATGATTGGGCTTCCATGGGAGACCTGTGTTCCTTGGGCAGTGCTGATAACGCCGTTCTCAGCGTTACTATCCCACTTTTATGCCTCCTTGAAAAAACGCTGCCGGCGATGATGGAAGAGGATGTGGCACAGGAGGAGGAGGAGGAAGAGGGATCATTTCATAGGGTTTCCGGCCAGTCATTCACAAGTGGCTCCGAGGGTGGGTTCCTGCACCCACAAACGCCAGGTACACAATTGCCCAGCCAGGGCACAGTTCTGGAGGATGACAAAGTGAGGATGAGGAGGAAGAGATGGAGGAGGAGGAACCGTATTCAAAGCAGGGTGGCACCCAAACCAGCTCCTTGTCATCACAGTTGTGTGGCTGGGGGAATATAGAGGACACAGACGATACACCTCCCACAGAGGACAGCTTGTTGTTGCCTCTGGGCAGCCTGGCACACATGAGTGATTAGCCCCCATATCAGCCCTTATGTCTAATTAGCCCCATTATAAGCCATTATGCCTTATTAGCCCCCATTATGCCTCTTATTAGCCCCCATTATGCCTCTCATCACACCCATATCAGCCCCCATGCCTCTCATTAGCCCCCATATCAGCCCTGATGCCTCATTAGCCCACATTATAAGCCATTATGCCTCATTAGCCCACATTATGCCTCTTATTAGCCCCCATATGCCTCATTATCCCCATATGCCTAATTAGCTCCCATATGTCTCATTAGCCCCCATTATGTCTCTAATTAGCCCCCATTATGCCTCTCATTAGCCCCATTATGCCTCTTATTAGCGCCCATATGCCTCATTAGCCCCCATATGCCTCATTAGCTCCCATATGCCTCATTAGCCCCCATTATGCCTCTAATAGTCTAATTAGCCCCCATTGTGTCTCTAATTAGCCTCCATGATGCCTCTCATTAGCCCCCATTATGCATCTTATTAGCCCCATATGCCTCATTAGCTCCCATATGCCTCATTAGCCCCATTATGCCTCTAATAGTCTAATTAGCCCCCATTATGTCTCTAATTAGCCCCATTATGTCTCTAATTAGCCCCCATTATGCCTCTCATTAGCTCCTATTATGCCCCCAGCAGCCTCATTTTTTATAAATAAAAATTCACTTACCTCTCCTGCTCCTGGACACCGCTGGCAATTTTCTTTCTCCTCAGTTGGCTGTGCTTTGAACTGGCAGGCACAGTGCATATCCCTGCACAAGCGACAGCTGAGGACCAGGAAGCGGTAAATACATTACATAGCGTTCACCACTTCCTGGTCCTTCGGTACTAATGAGCGCTTCCATAATGGAAGCGCTCATTAGTATTCACCGGCCAATGGACAGAGCAGCTGCTTTGGGGAATCAGCAGGGGGGGCACCCGGGGGGGGGGGGGCAAAGAATAACATGGGGGGGGCAATTGCCCCCCCTCGCCCCCTGTAGCGACGCCACTAATCGGAAGATGTGTGAGTACAAGCGCACGCTGGTAGACGCACTGCTGGTGGCATTCCCACCTGACGGCGGGGGCACAGTGGAAGCACAAAGCAGAGGAGGAGAAAGAGGTCGCCAACGCAGCTGGAGCACCACCAGCACCTCAGAAGGCAGGGTTAGCATGGCCGAAATGTGGAAAAGCTTTGTCAGCATGCCACAACAAACAGCACCACCAGCTGATATGGTGCATCTTAGCAGGAGGCAGCATTTCAGCAACATGGTGGAGCAGTATGTGTGCACACGTCTACACGTACTGAATGACGGGTCTGCCCCCTTCAACTTCTGGGTCTCCAAATTGGGCATATGGCCTGAGCTTGCCCTTTATGCATGGAGGTGCTGGCCTGCCCTGCAGCCAGTGTATTGTCTTAATGTGTGTTTAGCACAGCAGGGGGCGTTATCACAGACAATCACAGACGACTGTCCACAGCCAATGTGGACAAGCTCACTTTCATTAAAATGAACCAGGCATGGATCCCACAGGACTTGTCCGTACCTTGTGCAGAATAGACATGTATATCGGCCTTAACCAGCATTGTCCTCGTCAAACTGCTAATCCTTATGGACCTCCACCTCATAAATCAAGTTTATTTTTTTTAATTTGTACGTATTGTATTTTATGTCATTTCACTAATTTGTCTGTTACATATTTGGGTGAAATTTACCAATTTTTGGGTGTGATATACCCCAGCTGTACCTAGTAGACAGGTAAAAACATTTCACTAATTTGTCTGTTACATTGTCAGGTGAAATTCACAAATTGTTGGCTGTGATATACCACTGCTATGCGTATAACGCACGGGTTGAGAGAAAGGCAGCCTAACATGAAGTCAGCCATGTGTGCCAGAGTGCCAACAGGAAAGACTTCACTGTCCTCATCAGAAGATGAGCTTACCCTGTAAAAGATTGTAGGTGAGGGCCTGCAGGTGAGCTGACCCTGTAAAACATTATATGCGAGGGCCTGCAGGTGAGCTGACCCTGTAAAACATCATATGTGAGGGCCTGCAGTTGAGCTGACCCTGTAAAACATTATATGTGAGGGCCTGCAGGTGAGCTGACCCTGTAAAACATTATATGAGAGGGCCTGCAGTTGAGCTGACCTTGTAAAACATTATATGCGAGTGCCTGCTGGTGAGCTGACGCTCTAAAACATTATATGCTAGTGCCTGCAGGTGAGCTGATGCTGTAAAACATTATATGCAAGTGCATGCTGTTCAGCTGACGCTATAAAACATTATATGCGAGTGCCTGCATGTGAGCTGACGCTGTAAAACATATGCGAGTGCATGCTGTTCAAATGACGCTTTAAAACATTATATGCGAGTGCATGCTGTACAGCTTATGCTCTAAAACATTATTTTCAAATGCATGTTGTTCAGCTGACACTCTAAAACATTATTTGCGAGTGCCTTCAGGTGAGCTGACGCTCTAAAACATTATATGACAGATGAGAAGTTCTCTTTGTAGCGGGGGTCGAGAAGAGTGAACACCCAGTAATCTGTCCTATCTGAAATGCGTATAATGCGAGGGTCACGGGAAAGGCAGCCTAACATGAAGTCAGCGATGTGTGCCAGAGTACCAGCAGGCAAGACGTGGATGTCGACATCAGGATGACTCTCCATCTCCTCATCCTCCTCCTCCTCTTCTGCCCATCCACGCTGAACAGATGGAATTAAAGTTCCATGGGTACTACCCTCTGTAGCAGAGGCAACTGTCTCCAGCTTCTCTTCATGGTCCAATTCGCCCTGAGAAGATGAACTGTGGGTGGTCTGGCTATCACCCTGTGTAATGTCCTCCCCTATTTCCTCGTCTGCCACATTCAGAGCGTCGTCCTTAATTGTGAGCTTCGATCGTTTGAGTAGACACAGCAGTGGGATGGTTACGCTGATAATAGCGTTATCGCCACTAACCATCTGTGTGGATTCATCAAAGTTTTTTAAAACCTTACAGAGGTCTGAAATCAATGCCCACTTTTCGCTTGTGAATAGTGGCAGTTGACTCAAAAGGCAACGACAATGTTGCAGCTTTAGAGTTCCAGCGCATGCTCATGTCGCACAACAGTCAGTGAGCTGGAAGCTGGAAGCCGCAAGCGCTGCTGCAGTGTTGACAGACTGGCTGAAGCTGTGGACGACTTGCAGAAATGGGCACACATGTGGCGTGCCTTCACTAGTAGCTCTGGAAAATTGGGGTAGATTTTGATACACCACTGAACCACTAAGTTTAAGACGTGGGCTATGCATGAAATGTGTGTCAGGTTGCCGAGCTCCAAAGCCGCCACCAAGTTACGGCCATTGTCAGACACAACTATGCCTGATTGTAGGTTGAGTGGAGAGAGCCACAGCTCGGTCTGGTCCCTTATACCCTGCCACTGCTCTGTGGCGGTGTGCTGTTTGTCCCCTAAGCAGATCAGCTTCAGCATGGCCTGTTGACGATTACCCACAGCAGTGCTACACTGCTTCCAGCTAGCGACTGATGGCTGACTGCTGCTGGAGGTGGAGGTGGAGGAGGAGGCGGCGGAGGAAGAGAAGTGGGGGTTGTAGCCAGTAAAATAGCTGGTAGCGGAGACCCTGATGGACATAGGGCCCGCAATCCTGGGCTTGGGTAGCACCTGTGCCATCCCAGGGTACGACTCCCAGCCTCCACAACATTCACCCAGAGTGCGGTCAGGGAAATGTAGCGTCCCTGGCCACCAGCCCTTGTCCACGTGTCCCTGGTTAAGTGGACCTTCCCAGATGTTCTGGGACACATGCTGGTGTAAGGCAGGCATGGCACATCGTAGGAAAATTGTCGAGGGTGGGGACTGCGTACCGAGGGAAAGCCACCGACATTAGGCTGCGGAAGGCCTCAGTGTCCACAAGCCTAAGGCCTCATGCACACGACCGTTGTGTGCATCCGTGGCCGTTGTGCCGTTTTCCGTTTTTTTTCGCGGACCCATTGACTTTAAATGGGTCCGTGGAAAAATCGGAAAATTCACCGTTTTGCAGCCGAGGCCGTGATCCGTGTATCCTGTCCGTCAAAAAAATATGACCTGTCCTATTTTTTGACGGACAACGGTTCACGGACCCATTCAAGTCAATGGGTCCGTGAAAGAACAGGGATGCACACAAGATTGGCATCCGTGTCCGTGATCCGTGGCCGTAGGTTGCTTTCATACAGACGGATCCGAAGATCCGTCTGCATAAAAGCTTTTTCTGATCTAAGAAAACTCATTTCCGACAGTATATTCTAACACAGAAGCGTTCCCATGGTGATGGGGACGCTTCTAGTTAGAATACACTGCAAACTTTGTACAAGACTGCCCCCTGCTGCCTGGCAGCACCCGATCTCTTACAGGGGGATATGATAGCACAATTAACCCCTTCAGGTGCGGCACCTAAAGGGGTTAATTGTACTATCATATTCCCCTGTAAGAGATCAGGGCTGCCAGGCAGCAGGGGGCAGACCCCCCCCCCTCCCCAGTTTGAATATCGTTGGTGGCACAGTGTGCGCCCACCATCGCCCCCCCCTCCCTCCCTCTATTGTAATAAATCGTTGGTGGCACAGTGTGCCCCCACCATCACCCCCCCTCCCTCCCTCTATTGTAATAAATCGTTGGTGGCACAGTGTGCCAACCACCATCGGCCCCCCCTCCCTCTATAGCAGTAACAACATTGGTGGCAGTGTGCAGCCTCCCATTCCCCCCCCCCATCATTGGTGGCAGCGGAGTTCCGATCGGAGTCCCAGTTTAATCGCTGGGGCTCCGATCGGTAACCATGGCAACCAGGAAGCTACTGCAGCCCTGGTTGCCATGTAATAGTACAACAGTAGAAGATTCATACTTACCTGCTTGCTGCTGCGATGTCTGTGAACGGCCGGGAGCTCCTCCTACTGGTAAGTGACAGTCTTTAGCAATGCGCCGCACAGACCTTTCACTTACTAGTAGGAGGAGCTCCCGGCCGTTCACAGACATCGCAGCAGCAAGCAGGTAAGTATGAATCTTTTACTGTTGTACTATTGCTAAGTAACCATGGCAACCAGGACTGCAGTAGCGTCCTGGTTGCCATGGTTACCGATCGGAGCCCCAGCGATTAAACTGGGACTCCGATCGGAACTCCGCTGCCACCAATGATGGGGGGGGGGGGATGGGAGGCCGCACACTGCCACCAATGTTGTTACTGCTATAGAGGGGGGGGCGATGGTGGTTGGCACACTGTGCCATCAACGATTTAATACAATAGAGGGAGGGAGGGGGGAGGGCGATGGTGGTTGGCACACTGTGCCACCAACGATTTAATACAATAGAGGGAGGGGGGGGGCGATGGTGGTTGGCACACTGTGCCACCAACAATTTAATACAATAGAGGGAGGGAGGGGGGGCGATGGTGGTTGGCACACTGTGCCACCAACGATTTAATACAATAGAGGGAGGGAGGGGGGCGATGGTGGGCGCACACTGTGCCACCAACGATTTCTAACATTAGAGGGAGGGGGGGCGATGGGGGGCGCACACTGTGCCACCAACGATATTCAAACTGGGGAGGGGGGGTCTGCCCCCTGCTGCCTGGCAGCCCTGATCTCTTACAGGGGAATATGATAGTACAATTAACCCCTTTAGGTGTCGCACCTGAAGGGGTTAATTGTGCTATCATATCCCCCTGTAAGAGATCGGGTGCTGCCAGGCAGCAGGGGGCAGTCTTGTACAAAGTTTGTAGTGTATTCTAACCTGAAGCGTCCCCATCACCATGGGAACGCCTCTGTGTTAGAATATACTGTCGGATCTGAGGTTCACGAAGTAGCTCATATCCGACAGTATATTCTAACATAGAAGCGTTCCCATGTTGATGGGGACGCTTCAAGTTAAAATATACCATCGGATTGGAGAAAACTCCAATCCGATGGTATAAAAGAACTCCAGACTTTACATTGAAAGTCAATGGGGACGGATCCGTTTGAAATGGCACCATATTGTGTCAACATCAAACGGATCCGTCCCCATTGACTTGCATTGTAATTCAGGACGGATCCGTTTGGCTCCGCACGGCCAGGCGGACACCAAAACAACTTTTTTTTCATGTCCGTGGATCCTCCAAAAATCAAGGAAGACCCACGGACGAAAAAACGGTCACGGATCACGGACCTACGGACCCCATTTTTGCGGACCTTAAAAAAAAAACGGTCGTGTGCATGAGGCCTAAATGGCAACATTTCAAGGTCCAGTAATTTGGAAAGTTGTGCATTTAGTGCTATGGCCTGTGGGTGGGTGGGTATTTGCGCTTGCATTCAAATGACTGTGTTATGGACATTTGGACGCTGCACTGGGACAGGGAAGTGGATGTTGTTGCTGATGATTCATGCGAAGGTCCAGTTGCAGGGCGAGCGGCATCCGGGCCTGCTCCTTTGACAGGGGATTGGCCAGCAGTGCGTAACACAGGGAAAGAGGAGCCAGTGGTGTGACCCGCAGACCCAGATTGCAGACCCAGGCGTTCGGCCTACTTATTTAGGATGCTTGGATGAAATGACGGATCATGCTGGTGGTGAGGTTGCTAGTGTTCACGCCCCAGCACATTTTGGTATGGCACAGGTTTCAAACAACTTTGTTGTCTGCACTTTCCTCAAAAAAGTACCATACCGCGGAACACCTACACCTTGGCAGGGTAGATTTTCGCATGGGGTGCTCGGTGTAAAAAAAAACATCTACCGTACCACCAGCTTCATGTCCAACTTAGCTGGGGGGCATAGGACAACACTGTCCATGTCGGACCAGTGCAAACAGTTGGTCGGTTGGATTGCTGAAGATAATGCTTTCAGTCGGTTAAGCACCAACCTCTTATCCACCAAGTACAGTCTCTGTAACCAAGAGTCTGGTCAACCGAATCCTCACTCTGATCATCCTCACTCTGAAGTCGTCTCCCTTTTGCAACCCCAATGCCTCTTTCAGCCTGTTGCGGTGCTGCGGATCCCTCCCCCTCTGTACTGCTGTCCTCGTTCGGCTTTTTACCTTCCCATCTTGGGTCAGTGACCTCATCGTTACTACCTCCTCTTCCACTTCCTCACTCTGCTCATCCTCCTGACTTGACCTAACCACAACCTCAGTGATCGATAACTGTGTCTCATCATCATCCACCTCTTGAACGAATGATTGCCATTTACCACTGTCATCTTCTTGAGACTGTGAAGGCTCAAGAGATTGGGAATCAGGGCACAATATCTCAGGTCCCTCTTCAAGCGTGCTGGGCGCGAGGGCCAAATGTAATAGTGGAAAGAGCTGCTCTGAATATCTGAGTGTGGGATCACTCTTTTGGAAAGCCTCTCCATGGTGGGAGGAAGGATGATCAGAGTGAGGATTCGGTTGACCAGACTCTTGGTTACAGAGACTGTACTTGGTGGATAAGAGGTTGGTGCTTAACCGACTGGAAGCATTATCTTCAGCAATCCAACCGACCAACTGTTTGCACTGGTCCGACATGGACAGTGTTGTCCTATGCCCCCCAGCTAAGTTGGACATGAAGCTGGTGGTACGGTAGATGTTTTTTTTTTCTGGTGCACTGGCAGCAGGCACAGTTTCATTGCACCCAGGGCCACTGCCTCTGCGTGCACCATTAGCATTAGGCCCAATTCCCTGTCCCTTAGTGCTCGCCTTCTTCATATTAATGGTTTTGTCACTAGATGTGGTGCATATTGACTGTCCGCTAAAGACACAGTTTTCGGATGCAGGACAGTAAATGTCACAGAAACCCACAGATTATGGACACTATATTAGACCCAGATTATTGGAATTTGCAATACAGACACTGTTTTCGGATGCAGGACAGTATATGTCACAGAACACCACAGATTATGGACACTATATTAGGCCCAGATTAATGGAATTTGTAATACAGACTCTGTTTGCAGATGTAGTTCAGTATTTTTTACACAAAGCCACACACTATGGACACTAGATGTGGCCCAGATTATTAAAGACACAGTCTGCGGATGATGTACAGTATATGTCACTAATAGGTATAAAATAAAAATATCTTGCTGCTGTCAAACACACACAGTAGTCCTTAAAAGGACATTGGGGTCTTTTGAAAAGCTTTTGGTAGTAAAAACAAAAAATGTATCTCCCTGCACTATCTGACCCTTCCTGTCCCTGAGACTGCAGGTAAATAGATTACTGCTCTAAAACACACACACACACTAGTCCTTAAAATAACTTTTGGGTTATGGAAAAGCTTTCTCCAAATGAAAACTGTGAAATTTGCTCCCTACTCTGTCTTTCCCTTGCTATGCTCTGCTCTCCCTGTCTACGTCTGAGCCAAACATGCGTCATCGGGTGCTATATAGCACCCGATTACGCATTCTGGCCAGCCAATCACTGTAATGCCAGCAGCCAACATGGCTACTGCCATTAAAGTGAAGGCAGTACTTACCTGCACGTTTCGTTTATTGGCAGCATAATAGCCGCAAAATGTGCGGGAAGGAGACTCGAGCATTACTCGGTCGAGTACCGCCATGTCCCGAGCATAGTGATGCTCGAGCCGAACAGATATTTGGCCGAGCATGCTCGCTTATCACTAGTCATCAGTATAAAACAGCCGGAAACCCCGTTTAATAACTACTTTATGACAAAAAGTCCAAAATTTATTGAAAAAAATAATAATTACAATTGTTACCATAAACATTTTAAGAGAACCCATCACCATGATTGCAGTGTGACATGTTATAGAGCAGGAAAAGCCGAGCACATTGATATATAGTTTTGTGAGAATAGATTCAGTAAAACTTGCAATATATATTTAAATCTCAACTTTTTCTGAACTGAGTTGTACACTGGGGCTATATTATAAGTGATTGATCATATTCTCTGTATTAAGCTGGATTAACATGACCTATGTAATTGAAGGTCCCATTATCAGGAATGAACCTTACTAAGAACACTCGCTCCCCACAATAGGTGCATGTAAATAAGCTGCCGATTACCCGATGATTGAGCAAAACACTCATTCATTGGGTGAAATGATCTTTCATGCAGCACATTAAATCATTGTTTCTGAGCGAAAGTTCTAGCTGTGTGAACAGCCATCTGCTGCCCAGAAACAATGAATCTGTATGAGGACCGTGGAGGTGACAGTGACATGTACATACAGCTCTTCACCTTCAGTGCCGAACAGGCAGTTATTGGGAATGAACTGTTTCTTTCTGATAAATGCCTGCCAGATTGGGCCATGAAAATCCAGTATTAAGGCACACGACTGCATTTTCTTTCCATGTCCATTCCGTCTTTTTTTGCCGCACGTATGTCACGGACATACCGAGACATACGGACTTCCCGCGACAGCTGGCAGGATATCTATGAGACTGGCAACACGTGGTTTAATCTGACATGTTTTACTTTTGGATCAGAATGTTGTTTCTGCTGCTCACCACGCCTGACTTAAGGAGGTAAGATCATTCCAGACCCTTCCCACCAACCACTCCTCCCTACCCCCAGTAAGCACACAAAACCTGAATTCTTGGTGGAAAGGCCATAGCAGCCGTTTATTAAATAACAATATTTTATCCAACATTATTATAATGCAAACATGAGATATACATATATGCAAACATCAACAATACAATGTCCCAACAATCACTTTGCGGAAGGATCCTAGAAGGCAACCCAAGCAAGCTGCTATCTTCACTCCACACATCTTATCTTTTACCCTCGGCCGCACTCTCCGACCCAAGGGCACCGAATCCTCCAGAATCAATATCTTCCTTGACCCCTGTAGGCCTTTTAGCCCAACAGGAGCCCCCCAGCTTTCAGCTTACCAAACCACATAAGATGCACGCTCCAATGTGTCATGCACCTAATAAAACGTAGAATTGCCTTCCAGGACCCCCCGTTAACCTGCCCCCTGCTATGACATGAAAAAAGGCCCCCCCAAAACAACTTAAAACAGGGCGGGTGCGTGGGCAACTCGCCTAGGCGCAACGGACACTGGTGCCGTTCCCGCCCCTAACCCCAGCCTATATACGGCGCGCGAACTGCCCTGCCACCCCCACAAACCCTCCCCAGAAACACTCCACCCCTTCCCGACCACAGTAACCCTAACCTGCCTGGAAACTTCCCCCTTCCAGTCAATTTCCACTGCGCTACATCTGCGCCTCGCTCCGTTGTCATACTTCTTTCCCCAAGTGTGGCGATTGTGGTCATTTTACCTTCTCTATTTATTGTTGTTTCTCCCACTATGCTTTGTGGTTTATAGCTTCTGTTGGACTTGTGGTTAGCTTGTGTTTGGTTCTCGGCTGAGTTCCTGGTGCTACCAAAGCTTAATTGAATATAAGTGTTTCCTTTCGCTTTTGTAATTTGTTTATATATAATATGTGTGTTGCCTTTTCCTTGTAGTTTGTCATTTGGCCTGAGAGATACTCCTGTTCGTCCTTCTCTTTGGAGAAACAGGTAGACTCAGTCCTGACATTAGTTCCAGGGTCCTATAGTGTGACATAGGATTCTAGGTATCCGGCGTATGAACTTGCTTACCTTTGGGACCTGTTCATACTAGTAGTCTGTCAGGACTGGAGTTAGGTCTTTCTCTAGGCGGTGACCATTTTCCTTCCCTAGTTTCCAGGCCGTGTGAAAGAGGTCGTAAGAGAACATGTTATCACAAAATGCAGTGCAGACTGCAGAGAGCAATAGCCAAAGGGGCTATACCATAAGTGAGTGACAGCCATCAGTGCGCACAAACTACGGGCTCATGCGGTAGGCAAAACACAGATCACACAATACCTATCCTTGTCCACAAAACATTTTTTTCTGCGGAAAGAACTTGCGGACATACAGAAATGGAATACACACAGAGTTGTTTTTTTTTTAACCCATCCAGCGCTATTTAACTATGCATTCTGTATTCAGAATGCTATTATTTTTCCTTATAGCCATGTTATAAGGGAAAATAATAATGATCGGGTCTCCATCCCGATCGTCTCCTACCAACCGTGCATGAAAATCGCACCGCATCCGCAGTTGCTTGCGGATGCTTGCGATTTTCACGCAACCCCATTCACTTCTTTGGGGCCTGCGTTGCGTGGATTATCGCACTGCAACGCACAATATAGAGCTTGCTGCGATTTTCACGCAACGCATAAGTGATGCGTGAAAATCACCGCTCGTGTGCACAGCCCCATAGAAATGAATGGGTCCAGATTCAGTGCGGGTGCAATGCGTTCACATCACGCATTGCACCCGCGCGGAATACTCGCCCGTGTGAAAGGGGCCTAAAGGCTTTATTCACACAGCTCACTGTCAGTTATTCGTGGCCATTTTTCCACCATTTTTAAATCATTTTGCCATCTGGCTATTTTGCATCCGTTTCTAACTGTTGTTAAAAAAAGGCTATTAAAATTAATAATAATCACTGGCTTTTTTTTAAAATATAAAATCCCAACCCCTGCAGTGGCCCCCAGAAGTAATAATAATATCCCCAGTAGTTGTCCTCAGCTGTAATAATGTGCTTTTTTTTCAAGCCCAAAAAATAATTTAAAAAATTACTCATCACTAGAGTTGAGCGGACACCTGGATGTTCGGGTTCGAGAAGTTCGGCCGAACTTCCCGGAAATGTCCCGAACTCCATTGAAGTCAATGGGGACCCAAACTTTTCGGCACTAAAAAGGCTGTAAAACAGCCCAGGAAAGAGCTAGAAGGCTGCAAAAGGCAGAAACATGTAGATAAATCCCCTGCAAACAAATGTGGATAGGGAAATAAATAAAAATAAAAATAAAAATTAACCAATATCAATTGGAGAGAGGTCCCATAGCAGAGAATCAGGCTTCACGTCAGCCACCACTGCAACAGTCCATTGGCATATATTTAGGCCCAGGCACCCAGGCAGAGGAGAGAGGTCCCGTAACAGAGAATCTGGCTTCATGTCAGCAGAGAATCAGTCTGCATGTCATAGCAGAGAATCAGGCTTCACGTCAGCCACCACTGTAACAGTCCATTGTCATATATTTAGGCCCAGCACCCAGGCAGAGGAGAGAGGTCCCGTAACAGAGAATCTGGCTTCATGTCAGCAGAGAATCAGTCTGCATGTCATAGAAGAGAATGAGGCTTCACGTCACCCACCACTGTAACAGTCCATTGTCATATATTTAGGCCCAGGCACCCAGGCAGAGGAGAGAGGTCCCTCAGCAGAGAATCAGTCTTCATGTCATAGAAGAGAATCAGGCTTCACGTCAGCCACCACTGTAACAGTCCATTGTCATATATTTAGGCTCAGCACCAGGGCAGAGGAGAGAGGTCCCGTAACAGAGAATCTGGCTTCATGTCAGCAGAGAATCAGTCTGCATGTCATAGCAGAGAATCAGGCTTCACGTCAGCCACCACTGTAACAGTCCATTGTCATATATTTAGGCCCAGGCACCCATCCAGAGGAGAGAGGTCCCGTAACAGAGAATCTGGCTTCATGTCAGCAGAGAATCAGTCTGCATGTCATAGCAGAGAATCAGGCTTCACGTCAGCCAACATTGGAACAGTCCATTGGCATATATTTAGGCCCCGGCACCCAGACAGAGGAGATGTTCATTCAACTTTGGGTTGCCCCGCAATATAATGGTAAAATGAAAATAAAAAGAGGATTGAATGAGGAAGTGCCCTGGAGTACAATAATATATGGTTAAGGGGAGGTAGTTAATGTCTAATTTGCACAAGGGATGGACAGGTCCTGTGGGATCCATGCCTGGTTCATTTTTATGAACGTCAGCTTGTCCACATTGGCTGTAGACAGGCGGCTGCGTTTGTCTGTAATGACGCCTCCTGCCGTGCTGAATACACGTTCAGACAAAACGCTGGCCGCCGGGCAGGCCAGCACCTCCAAGGCATAAAAGGCTAGCTCTGGCCACGTGGACAATTTAGAGACCCAGAAGTTGAATGGGGCCGAACCATCAGTCAGTATGTGGAGGGGTGTGCACACGTACTGTTCCACCATGTTAGTGAAATGTTACCTCCTGCTAACACGTTGCGTATCAGGTGGTGGTGCAGTTAGCTGTGGCGTGTTGACAAAACTTTTCCACATCTCTGCCATGCTAACCCTGCCCTCAGAGGAGCTGGCTGTGACACAGCTGCCTTGGCGACCTCTTGCTCCTCCTCTGCCTTGCCCTTGGGCTTCCACTTGTTCCCCTGTGACATTTGGGAATGCTCTCAGTAGCACATCTACCAACGTGCGCTTGTACTCGCGCATCTTCCTATCACGCTCCAGTGAAGGAAGTAAGGTGGGCACATTGTCTTTGTAGCGTGGATCCAGCAGGGTGGCAACCCAGTAGTCCGCACACGTTAAAATGTGGGCAACTCTGCTGTCGTTGCGCAGGCACTGCAGCATGTAGTCGCTCATGTGTGCCAGGCTGCCCAGAGGTAAGGACAAGCTGTCCTCTGTGGGAGGCGTATCGTCATCAACCTGCCTTTCCCCCCAGCCACGCACCAGTGATGGGCCCGAGCTGCGTTGGGTGCCACCCAGCTGTGACCATGCTTCATCCTCATCCTCCTCCACCTCCTCCTCGTCCTCCAGTAGTGGGCCCTTGCTGGCCACATTTGTACCTGGCCTCTGCTGTTGCAAAAAACCTCCCTCTGAGTCACTTCTAAGAGACTGGCCTGAAAGTGCTAAAAATGACCCCTCTTCCTCCTCCTCCTCCTCCTGGGCCACCTCCTCTTCCATCATCGCCCTAAGTGTTTTCTCAAGGAGACAAAGAAGTGGTATTGTAACGCTGATAACGGCGTCATCGCCACTGGCCATGTTGGTGGAGTACTCGAAACAGCGCAACAGGGCACACAGGTCTCGCATGGAGGCCCAGTCATTGGTGGTGAAGTGGTGCTGTTCCGTAGTGCGACTGACCCGTGCGTGCTGCAGCTGAAACTCCACTATGGCCTGCTGCTGCTCGCACAGTCTGTCCAGCATGTGCAAGGTGGAGTTCCACCTGGTGGGCACGTCGCATATGAGGCGGTGAGCGGGAAGGCCGAAGTTACGCTGTAGCGCAGACAGGCAAGCAGCGGCAGGATGTGAACGCCGGAAGCGCGAACAGACGGCCCGCACTTTATGCAGCAGCTCTGACATGTCGGGGTAGTTGTGAATGAACTTCTGCACCTCCAAATTCAGCACATGTGCCAAGCAAGGGATGTGCATCAAACCGGCTAGTCCCAGAGCTTCAACGAGATTTCGCCCATTATCACACACCACCAGGCCGGGCTTGAGGCTCACCGGCAGCAACCACTCGTCGGTCTGTTGTTCTATACCCCGCCACAACTCCTGTGCGGTGTGGGCCCTGTCCCCCAAACATATGAGTTTCAGAATGGCCTGCTGACGTTTACCCCGGGCTGTGCTGAAGTTGGTGGTGAAGGTGTGTGGCTGACTGGATGAGCAGGTGGAAGAAGAGGAGGAGGAAGCCGAGAAGGAGGAGGTGGCAACTGGAGGCAAAGAATGTTGCCCTGCGATCCTTGGTGGCGGAAGGACAAGCGCCAAACAGCTCTCCGCCTGGGGCCCAGCTGCCACTACATTCACCCAGTGTGCAGTTAGGGAGATATAGCGTTCCTGGCCGTGCTTACTGGTCCACGTATCTGTGGTTAGGTGGACCTTGCCACAGATGGCGTTGCGCAGTGCACACTTGATTTTATCGGATACTTGGTTGTGCAGGGAAGGCACGGCTCTCTTGGAGAAGTAGTGCCGGCTAGGAAAAACATACTGTGGGACAGCAAGTGACATGAGCTGTTTGAAGCTGTCTGTGTCCACCAGCCTAAATGACAGCATTTCATAGGCCAGTAGTTTAGAAATGCTGGCATTCAGGGCCAGGGATCGAGGGTGGCTAGGGGGAAATTTACGCTTTCTCTCAAATGTTTGTGAGATGGAGAGCTGAACGCTGCCGTGTGACATGGTTGAGATGCTTGGTGACGGAGGTGGTGGTGGTGTTGGTGGTACATCCCCTGTTTGCTGGGCGGCAGGTGCCAACGTTCCTCCAGAGGCGGAGGAAGAGGCCGAGGCGGCAGCAGCAGAAGAGGCCGAGGCGGCAGCAGCAGAAAAAGCCGAAGCGGCAGCAGCAGAAGAGGTAGCAGGGGGAGCCTGAGTGACTTCCTTGGTTTTAAGGTGTTTACTCCACTGCAGTTCATGCTTTGCATGCAGGTGCCTGGTCATGCAGGTTGTGCTATGGTTCAGAACGTTAATGCCTCGCTTCAGGCTCTGATGGCATAGCGTGCAAACCACTCGGGTCTTGTCGTCAGCACATTGTTTGAAGAAGTGCCATGCCAGGGAACTCCTTGAAGCTGCCTTTGGGGTGCTCGGTCCCAGATGGCGGCGGTCAGTAGCAGGCGGAGTCTCTTGGCGGCGGGTGTTCTGCTTTTGCCCACTGCTCCCTCTTTTGCTACGCTGTTGGCTCGGTCTCACCACTGCCTCTTCCTCCGAACTGTGAAAGTCAGTGGCACGACCTTCATTCCATGTGGGGTCTAGGACCTCATCGTCCCCTGCATCGTCTTCCACCCAGTCTTGATCCCTGACCTCCTGTTCAGTCTGCACACTGCAGAAAGACGCAGCAGTTGGCACCTGTGTTTCGTCATCATCAGAGACATGCTGAGGTGGTATTCCCATGTCCTCATCATCAGGAAACATAAGTGGTTGTGCGTCAGTGCATTCTATGTCTTCCACCGCTGGGGAAGGGCTGGGTGGATGCCCTTGGGAAACCCTGACAGCGGAGTCTTCAAACAGCATAAGAGACTGCTGCATAATTTGAGGCTCAGACAGTTTCCCTGGTATGCATGGGGGTGATGTGACAGACTGATGGGGTTGGTTTTCAGGCGCCATCTGTGCGCTTTCTGCAGAAGACTGGGTGGGAGATAATGTGAACGTGCTGGATCCACTGTCGGCCACCCAATTGACTAATGCCTGTACCTGCTCAGGCCTTACCATCCTTAGAACGGCATTGGGCCCCACCAAATATCGCTGTAAATTATGGCGGCTACTGGGACCTGAGGTAGTTGGTACACTAGGACGTGTGGCTGTGGCAGAACGGCCACGTCCTCTCCCAGCACCAGAGGGTCCACTAACACCACCACGACCATGTCCGCATCCTTTACTAGATGTTTTCCTCATTGTTATCGTTCACCACAACAACAAAAATATTATTTGACCCAATGTATTGAATTCAAATTCAGGCCTTTTTTTAAAGACAACTAACACTATCTGGCTATCTATTTAGGTACCGTATTACACTAATACAGGCACAGCAGTAACCACAGATTTAGCTGACTATAAATTTGAGGCCTATTATTTAGGCGCTGGGTGACAGGTATAGGTTTACTGACAGAATTAGACTTGGAAAAGCACAGTAGCGTGTGTGTGAAGTTATTCAGAATGACCCTATGTGCACCTTGAATCTGATATACCCTTTTAGGGATAAATTTAAAGTAGGCCTGTTACAGCAGAAACCACTAAATTAAAAAATTGCTAAATTGGGAATTGTATTTCAACCCAGAACAAAAACTGTGCTTTGACGGACACTAAATAACTTGACCAGCCACACCAGTAACGACAGATTTAGCTGGATATAAATTTGAGACCTATTATTTAGGCGCTGGGTGACAGGTATAGGTTTACTGACAGAATTAGACTTGGAAATGCACAGTAGCGTGTGTGTGAAGTTATTCAGAATGACCCTATGTGCACCTTGAATCTGATATACCCTTTTAGGGATAAATTTAAAGTAGGCCTGATACAGCAGAAACCACTAAATTAGGAAATTGCTAAATTGGGAATTGTATTTCAACCCAGAACAAAAACTGTGCTTTGACGGACACTAAATAACTTGACCAGCCACACCAGTAACGACAGATTTAGCTGGATATAAATTTGAGGCCTAATATTTAGGCGCTGGGTGACAGGTATAGGTTTACAAACAGAATTAGACTTGGAAATGCACAGTAGCGTGTGTGTGAAGTTATTCAGAATGACCCTATGTGCACCTTGAATCTGATATACCCTTTTAGGGATAAATTTAAAGTAGGCCTGATACAGCAGAAACCACTAAATTAAGAAATTGCTAAATTGGGAATTGTATTTCAACCCAGAACAAAAACTGTGCTTTGACGGGCACTAAATAACTTGACCAGCCACAGCAGTAACGACAGATTTAGCTGGATATAAATTTGAGGCCTATTATTTAGGCGCTGGATGACAGGTATAGGTTTACTGACAGAATTAGACTTGGAAATGCACAGTAGCGTGTGTGTGAAGTTTTTCAGAATGACCCTATGTGCACCTTGAATCTGATATACCCTTTTAGGGATAAATTTAAAGTAGGCCTGATACAGCAGAAACCACTAAATTAGGAAATTGCTAAATTGGAAATTGTATTTCAACCCAGAACAAAAACTGTGCTTTGACGGACACTAAATAACTTGACCAGCCACACCAGTAACGACAGATTTAGCTGGATATAAATTTGAGGCCTATTATTTAGGCGCTGGGTGACAGGTATAGGTTTACATACAGAATTAGACTTGGAAATGCACAGTAACGTGTGTGTGAAGTTATTCAGAATGACCCTATGTGCACCTTGAATCTGATATACCCTTTTAGGGATACATTTAAAGTAGGCCTGATACAGCAGAAACCACTAAATTAGGAAATTGGTAAATTGGGAATTGTATTTCAACCCAGAACAAAAACTGTGCTTTGACGGACACTAAATAACTTGACCAGCCACACCAGTAACGACAGATTTAGCTGGATATAAATTTGAGGCCTAGTATTTAGGCGCTGGGTGACAGGTATAGGTTTACTGACAGAATTAGACTTGGAAATGCACAGTAGCGTGTGTGTGAAGTTATTCAGAATGACCCTATGTGCACCTTGAATCTGATATACCCTTTTAGGGATAAATTTAAAGTAGGCCTGATACAGCAGAAACCACTAAATTAGGAAATTGCTAAATTGGGAATTGTATTTCAACTCAGAACAAAAAATGTGCTTTGACGGACACTAAATAACTTGACCAGCCACACCAGTAACGACAGATTTAGCTGGATATAAATTTGAGGCCTATTATTTAGGCGCTGGGTGACAGGTATACGTTTACTGACAGAATTAGACTGGGATATGCACAGTAGCGTGTGTGTGAAGTTATTCAGAATGACCCTATCTGCACCTTGAATCTAATATACCCTTTTAGGGATAAATTTAAAGTAGGCCTGATACAGCAGAAACCACTAAATTAGGAAATTGATAAATTGGGAATTGTATTTCAGCCCAGAACAAAAAATGTGCTTTGACGGACACTAAATAACTTGACCAGCCACAGCAGTAACGACAGATTTAGCTGGATATAAATTTGAGGCCTAGTATTTAGGCGCTGGGTGACAGGTATACGTTTACTGACAGAATTAGACTGGGATATGGCCAAAAAATAACCACACTATTGATGGTTAAATGCACTTGGTGTGACAGCTTGACCAACCACACTATTGAGGGTTAAATGCACTTGGTGACAGGCGCAGCTTGCCCCTGATGTAGTATATGGCCAAAAAATAACCAGACTATTGCTGGTTAAATGCACTTGGTGTGACAGCTTGACCCTGATGTAGGATTTAGCCAACAAACAACCACATCATTGAGGGTTAAATGCACTTGGTGACAGCTTGCCCCTGATGTAGTATATGGCCAAAAAATAACCAGACTATTGCTGGTTAAATGCTTTTGGTGTGACAGCTTCACCCTGATGTAGGATTTAGCCAAAAAACAACCACACCATTGAGGGTTAAATGCACTTGGTGGCAGCTTGTGCTGGCACACCACAAGACACAAAATGGCCGTCGATCACCCCAGAAAAAAGTGACTGAAAAACACTCTGGGCAGCCTAAAAACAGTGAGCAATTCAATAGCAGCAGTTCAATCATCCACAGCTGCAGATCGATCTCAGAATGAAGTCCTTTGGAGGAGTTAATCACTGCCTAATCTCGCCCTAACGTGGCAGCTGCAACCTCTCACTATGCTGATCAGAGCAGAGTGACGGGCGGCGCTATGTAACTCCAGCTTAAATAGAGGCTGGGTCACATGGTGCTCTGGCCAATCACAGCCATGCCAATAGTAGGCATGGCTGTGACGGCCTCTTGGGGCAAGTAGTATGACGCTTGTAGATTGGCTGCTTTGCAGCCTTTCAAAAAGCGCCAAGAAAGCGACGAACACCGAACCCGAACCCGGACTTTTACGAAAATGTCCGGGTTCGGGTCCGTGTCATGGACACCCCAAAATTCGGTACGAACCCGAACTATACAGTTCGGGTTCGCTCATCCCTACTCGTCACCTCATTCACTTGCACGGACAGAGGTAGTTGTTCCTCCCGAAGGACCTGTGCTCAAGAATGATGACATCACCGTGAGCTCCCAGTGATCAAGCTGAAAATGGTCAAAACTAGGACATGTCCTATTTTTTGACGCCCTCTATTCACTGACCATTAAAAAAAACGGCCATGTGAATAGACCCATAGGGCCATATTTATCATTACTCTGACAGCTCACTCCACTTTCACATATGGCTAAAGTCAGTTTTAGCCAAGATAGATTTATGATCGGCCCTTTAAGACTGTAATAAATTTGGTTTGACGGTAGCAGTTTATCCGTCAGTAAGCAGCTTTACAAAAGTCGCACGTTTTTATAAAAAAGTCGCACGTTTTTATGAAAAAGTCGCATGTTCTATTAAAAAGTCTCATAAGATAAGCATGGTCCTCACTGGAGTGAAATTGTGACTTTTTTGCGACTTTTTAAATAGTCCCAATAGTAAATCTGTCTAGAAATTCATTTACATAAGAAAACACACCCACTTTCAGAAAACTGGCGAGCATAGTGCAGAGCAGAAAAAAGTCGCATATTTGTGCGCAGTTTTAGCGTTTGCACATTTTTTTGGGACTTTTTCACTCCATTATTCTGACCTGAGCTAATGATAAATCTGGCCCATAGATTTTAATTGGTTCTAAAAATGGCTATGTTTTTCACTGTTGTGTGAATAACAGAATATACAAGAGATTTCTTCAAGAAACATTTCTCTGCGCAAAACCTAGAGAACTGTAAATGTAAAGTGTAGAAAAAAGGTTTTCATTCAGAACAATTGACATACATTTATGAGCTTATTTTTGCTCAGCGTTCCTAATGCAAGAACAATTGTGTCTGTCAATCTGATATAATGAATACGTGGGAGACAGAGAAAAAGGATGTCCTGCAAGTAGATAGATGATAGGGGAAAGGAAAAGGCTGTGATTAAAAAGATAATAATGTTGGGGGTTGTTATAGGAGGTTGCAATTAGAGATGAGTGAATTTCAAAAAAATTTGATTCAGCTGGTTCGCCGAATTTTTTGACAAAATTTGGTTCAATCCGAATTTATTTGTGGCGAATAAAGTTAAAAAAAATTGCTATTTCCTGGCTGCAGAGAGCCTTTATAGTGGTGTAGAACACTGTTCCTTGCAGTAACGCGCATAGGGAGTATGCTGTTGTAGTGAAGCAATACTGTGAGTCAGTATGACATGCCTTGCTCTTAGAATCACTGCACACTTCACTTATTTGGGCAGTTACGGGCCCAAAACTGACCAAATAACTCAAGTATGAACTCAGCCTTACAGGTCGATGTTAGCGTGATGAAGAAGCACACTCCTTTTACACTGTCGTCAGCTGATTCCACATAGATGTCTACAGAACCTGTTCTATTAAACGCGTACACAAGTAGAGCTCCCCGACAGAGTGGAGTGGGTGTCAGCAGTAAGTTTGTGTTGACGTCACTGATTATTTTGCCCTTACTCTGATCCGTCAGAACAATAACCCTCAAAAAACGGATCCTGTCTGTGGAGCATACGCCTTCACTCGGTCAGTATTTGGTCAATAATCCATCAGTTTTACTAAAGCCAAATAAAACATTAGTGGATCCAAAACAGAGGTGACACGTGAATGGAATATTTGCATGTCTTCTGCATTTTGTACCCACTCGTGCTTTTGGCTACCAAATGATAAGCCAATTCTGATGCAAAATAGGGACCATGTCATGCATAAGCGTCTCATTTTTCCTTCCTTCTGACAGATCAGAAGAAGGGTCAAACAAATGATGATGTCAGCCAGGCCGAAAGGCAAAATAGTGGTCCATTCATTAATGTGGGGAGGGTAGGAACAAGAAGTTCACAGAGTGGCCCTATGACATAGTGGTGAGTTGGCGGCAGCATTAGGATGAGGCCACAGAGTGGCACAATGACAGTGTAGAGGTGGCAGCAGCAGCATCAGGAGGCCACAGAGTGGCACAATGACAGAATGTGGAGGTGGCGGCAGCAGCATCAGGAGGAGGCCACAGGGTGGCACCATGACAGTGCGGAAGTGGCAGCAGCATCAGGAGGCAACAGAGTGGTATAATCACAGTGGGAGGTGGCAGTAGCATCAGGAGACCACAGAGTGGCAAGGTGACATAGTGTGGAGGTGGCAGCAGTATCATGAGACCACAGAGTGACCTGGAGTGGGGAGGTGGGTGGCAATATCAGTACCAGCTGAAGATAGAGGGTGAAATAAGGAGCACTTGGCATCAGGCGGGTGGCAGCATCACAATAGTAGCTGAGGCAGATAGCCAGAAGAAACCGGTCTCTTTTGTCAAAGTGTTGGTGTGGCACCATGGATGATCTAGTCTGATGCATTAGGTATTGGTGGGTGGAAATCCTGGCTCTCTCAGTCTCTCCACATTTTGGGTGGACAGGTGAGTTCTTCTTGGGGTAACTATGTCCCCCACCGCACTAACCACCTGCTCTGATGCCACACTACTGGTGCCACACTACAGCTTTTCTAGGGGAAACTCTGCCAGTTGCGGCCACAAATGCAGCTGGTGAAGAAAGCTGCTCATCAGCAACTCTGGACTCAAGTTGCTGCTGATGGAGCTGGAACTGCTACTACCCCTCCACCCTGCCACAGCAGCCATGGCAGAGGAACATGAGCGCAGAGGGCCCCCCTGGTTAGACCTATGAGAGGATGAATGATAGCGCAGATAGGCAACGGCCAACTCACTACATAGGATGTCTCTATAGTAGTTCAGTTTGTCTTTCCTCTCAGTGGGTGTAAAAAAGGCCCATATTTTGGACCAGTAGCGAGGGTCCAACAAGGTGGAGAGCCAGAAGTTATCCCTCTACGGAATTGTAACAATTTGGCTATCACTACGCAAGCAAGTGAGCATGCATTGGGCCATTTGTGAAAGTGACTCGGAGAGTCTCCCTGCCTCCATCTCCACTGCATACTGCCACTGTGTGTCTGGGTCCTCTGCCTTGTGTTCCTCATGGCCCTGTAGCTCCTCCGGCTGCTCCTCCTCTTCTGTCACCTGTGTAGAAAAACCACCTATTTCGCTACATATTGCTTGTGCTCCAAAGTCCTCCTCCAGTTCAGCCCCCACAGGGCTCATGTGGTCATGAGATCTAGCTAGGCGCCACATGTCCAGTCCCCTGACCAGCCAGATTTACCAGTATCTGTTTCAGGACATGAAGCAGTGGAATGATGTTGTTCATCCCGTAGTCCTGGCGACTAAACAATAACGTGGCCTCCTCAAAGGGCCTAAGCAAATGGCAGGTGTTACGCATGAGCTGCCACTTGCTGACATCGAAGTTACACAGGGGAGTACTCCTGTCCGCTTGGATCATCAAAAAATTGTTTATGGCCTTTCTCTGTTCATATCGTCGGTCCAACATATGGAGGGCGGAATTCCAACGGGTGGAAACGTTGCATATAAGCCTATGTTGGGGGATGCTGTTCTGCCACTGCAGCTCAAGGAGGATGTGCTTTGCGGTTTATCAGTGGCTGAAGTGCATGCAAAGTTTCCTGGCCATTTTTAGGATGTCTTGCAGATGGGTGGAAGACTTCCGAAACAGCTTGATAAACAGATTGAACACATGTGCCATGCAGGGTGCATGGCTCAGCCCGCTTTGATGCAGCGCTGACACCATGTTCTTCCCGTTGTCGGTCACCATAGTTCCAAATTTGAGTTGTCGCGGAGAAAGCCAGGATTCAATTTCTTGATGCAGGACACAAAGCAGTTCCTGCCCTGTGTGATTCCGTTCTCCCAGAAAAACGAGGTGCAGAACAGCGTGACACCACCGTGCCCTGCACATGTGGTATGCTGGAGGGGCGCTGTGAATTGTCCCTGCAGTGGAGGCTGAGGACACATTGGAGGATGAGGACGCAGAGGCAGACATTGTCGCAGGACCAACGGCGTGAGAATGTGGAGGCGGAAGCGGCATCACCTGGCCAAGTTGCTGGTGTGGCTGTGCAGGAACCACATTCTCTCAGTGGGCCATAAAGGACATGTATTTTCCCTGACCGCAGTTACAGATTTGCGAGTCGGTGCTGCCGTGCACTTTGGCAGACACCGACAGGCTCAAGGACTGGCTCACCTACTGTTTTACATACGTGTGTGTCACGAACTAGCAGGTGTGAACCCCCTGTGTCCTATCTCCTCTAAGGGCATTGTCTAAGTGAACCCCTCGATCTTCACAGTACCCCTGATGGTGGGGATACACTTTCCCGAAGGGAACACCAGGTCTTTACCTCTTGAGGAGGATAGGCACAAGAGTCAGCTGGTCCTAGCAGGCCAGGAGGTACCTGAGAAAGGTACCAGAGGTACAGGTGTTGTCAGCAGGCTGAGTCGTTACCAGGAACAACAGTGCAGGACCGAAGGATGAAGCAGAATCCAGGAACTCAAGTACGAGTCAGGAACACAAGCAAATATCAGGAACCTTAACAGGACACAAGGACCTTGACACTAAGGGATCTGGGAAGAGGGCTGAGCCACTTATATGTGTGCAGGAAGGCTAGGATTGGTCAGTGAGGTCACATGACCTAACCGCTAAAGCCCAGGAAGTGACGCGAGCCGACCCTTAAGGAAGTGCTGCAGGAAACAAGAAGCGAGCATGCTGTGGCCAGGGCTGAGAGGAAACTGTGGAGCGGATCCCAAAACAACTGTAACTACACAGACAGAGCCCAGGACTGCAGCGGTGAATGGGAAGCACTGGCCGCAGATCACCGCTGAAAACGGCACCCAGTACCGCAGCGGTAAGCAGGGGAACAGCGGCGCACAGCAGCCACTGTTAGTGCGCGGGGCTGGTACTGCCTTTTTGGCAAAGAAATGATGGATTTGGACTCTCCACCTCGGCTCGACACAAGCCATCAGTTCTCTGAAAGGGAGGGACTGCAGCACCAGCAACTTGGCCAGGAGCACATTCAGCTTCTGCGCCATTGGATAAGTGCACGCATACTGTTGTCTCTTGTCTACCGCTTCGGTGATCGATTGCTGATGGAATGACTGACTAGGAGTAGGAGGAGCAGGAGCATCAGGACCAGCAGATGATGGGAAGGACAGACAGCTCCCTTTGGCTGAGGTGGTGGAGCGTTGACTGCCTGAAATTGGGTGCGTGCCACTGGGGGATTGAGCGGTTGCTTTGGCAGGCTGGACCACCGCATCGGAGCCACGGTTCTTCCAGTGGCATACATAGAGAAGTAAGGGCCCCATAGCAATGATTTAACCACACAGGACAAAAGGGTTTCTGCTTTAACCCTTTTCAATGACCCTTGGGCCATTTTTTCTACTGACTCATTTGCTAAAAGTTGTTCCTTTAGATTTAGAGGGCACAGTCCTGACCAAGTTGTCACTTCCAGTAGAAGAGGGGATAATCCCAAATAAGACTGGGCTTCTTCTTGCCCTGGGCTTCATAGCAGTCGCATGGTCTGCCACTATGGTAGTTACACCCATGTCCCAGGCCACTTTATGGTGACGTTGCATATGTTGACGCAGGGCTGTGAAGCCAACATTGGCACCCTGACTTCACCTTCTGCCCACAGATTTAACCCTGTTAATGGCTATATCAAACATCACTTGCACCCCAATAACAAGAACGGTTTTCTGGAATTACAGAGCTGTATAATGGCAATTTGGATCCGCAGTCAGTGCAGCAAGGTGTATTAGGATTGTTCCTATTACCCAGGCTGTAAACTCCCCTACTGAACCATGTTCTGCTTCAATACTGTGGAATGATTCCTCCCTATTAGGGATGAGCGAACTCGAACTGTATAGTTCGGGTTCGTACCGAATTTTGGGGTGTCCGTGACACGGACCCGAACCCGGACATTTTCGTAAAAGTCCGGGTTCGGGTTCGGTGTTCGTCGCTTTCTTCGCGCTTTTGTGACGCTTTCTTGGCGCTTTTTGAAAGGCTGCAAAGCAGCCAATCAACAAGCGTCATACTACTTGCCCCAAGAGGCCATCACAGCCATGCCTACTATTGGCATGGCTGTGATTGGCCAGAGCACCATGTGACCCAGCCTCTATTTAAGCTGGAGTCACATAGCGCCGCCCGTCACTCTGCTCTGATTAGCGTAGGGAGAGGTTGCGGCTGCGACAGTAGGGCGAGATTAGGCAGATTAACTCCTCCAAAGGACTTGATTAACTGATCGATCTGCAGCTGTGGATCATTGAGCTGCTGATCCTCAATTGCTCACTGTTTTTAGGCTGCCCAGACCGTTTGTCAGTCACATTTTTCTGGGGTGATCGGCGGCCATTTTGTGTCTTGTGGTGCGCCAGCACAAGCTGCGACCAAGTGCATTTAACCCTCAATGGTGTGGTTGTTTTTTGGCTAAAGCCTACATCAGGGTGAAGCTGTCACACCAAGTGCATTTAACCAGCAATAGTCTGTTTATTTTTTGGCCATATACTACATCAGGGGCAAGCTGCGCCTGTCACCAAGTGCATTTAACCCTCAATGGTGCGTTTGTTTTTTGGCTAAAGCCTACATCAGGGTGAAGCTGTCACACCAAGTGCATTTTACCAGCAATAGTCTGTTTATTTTTTGGCCATATACTACATCAGGGGCAAGCTGCGCCCGTCACCAAGTGCATTTAACCCTCAGTAGTGTGGTTGGTCAAGCTATCACACCAAGTGCATTTAACCAGCAATAGTCTGTTCATTTTTTGGCCATATACTAAATCAGGGGCAAGCTGCGCCCGTCACCAAGTGCATTTAACCAGCAATAGTCTGTTCATTTTTTGGCCATATACTACATCAGGGGCAAGCTGCGCCCGTCACCAAGTGCATTTAACCCTCAGTAGTGTGGTTGGTCAAGCTGTGACACCAAGTGCATTTAACCAGCAATAGTCTGTTCATTTTTTGGCCATATACTACATCAGGGGCAAGCTGCGCCCATCACCAAGTGCATTTAACCAGCAATAGTGTGGTTATTTTTTGGCCATATCCCAGTCTAATTCTGTCACTAAATCCATACCGGTCACCCAGCGCCTAAATACTAGGCCTCAAATTTATATCCCGCTAAATCTCTCGTTACCGCTGTCCTGTTGTGGCTGGGAAAGTTATTTAGTGTCCGTCAAAGCACATTTTTTGTTCTGGGTTGAAATACAATTCCCAATTTAGCAATTTAAAAATTTAGTGGTTTCTGCTGTATCAGAGCTATTTGAAATCTATCCCTAAAAGGGTATATAATATTCAAGGTGCACATAGGGTCATTCAGAATAACTTCACACACCCGCTACTGTGCATTTCCAAGTCTAATTCTGTCACTAAACCCATACCTGTCACCCAGCGCCTAAATACTAGGCCTCAAATTCATATCCAGCTAAATCTGTCGTTAGTGCTGTAGCTGGGCGAGTTATTTAGTGTCCGTTCAAGCACATTTCTTGTTCTGGGTTGAAATACAATTCCCAATTTAGCAATTTCATAATTTAGTGGTTTCTGCTATATCAGAGCTATTTGAAATCTATCCCTAAAAGGGTAGATCATATTGAAGGTGCACATAGGGACATTCAGAATAACTTCACACACCCGCTACTGTGCATTTCCAAGTCTAATTCTGTCACTAAACCCATACCTGTCACCCAGCGCCTAAATACTAGGCCTCAAATTTATATCCAGCTAAATCTGTCCTTAGTGCTGTAGCTGGGCGAGTTATTTAGTGTCCGTTCAAGCACATTTCTTGTTCTGGGTTGAAATACAATTCCCAATTTAGCAATTTCATAATTTAGTGGTTTCTGCTATATCAGAGCTATTTGAAATCTATCCCTAAAAGGGTAGATCATATTGAAGGTGCACATAGGGACATTCAGAATAACTTCACACACCCGCTACTGTGCATTTCCAAGTCTAATTCTGTCACTAAACCCATACCTGTCACCCAGCGCCTAAATACTAGGCCTCAAATTCATATCCAGCTAAATCTGTCGTTAGTGCTGTAGCTGGGCGAGTTATTTAGTGTCCGTTCAAGCACATTTCTTGTTCTGGGTTGAAATACAATTCCCAATTTAGCAATTTCATAATTTAGTGGTTTCTGCTATATCAGAGCTATTTGAAATCTATCCCTAAAAGGGTAGATCATATTGAAGGTGCACATAGGGACATTCAGAATAACTTCACACACCCGCTACTGTGCATTTCCAAGTCTAATTCTGTCACTAAACCCATACCTGTCACCCAGCGCCTAAATACTAGGCCTCAAATTTATATCCAGCTAAATCTGTCCTTAGTGCTGTAGCTGGGCGAGTTATTTAGTGTCCGTTCAAGCACATTTCTTGTTCTGGGTTGAAATACAATTCCCAATTTAGCAATTTCATAATTTAGTGGTTTCTGCTATATCAGAGCTATTTGAAATCTATCCCTAAAAGGGTAGATCATATTGAAGGTGCACATAGGGACATTCAGAATAACTTCACACACCCGCTACTGTGCATTTCCAAGTCTAATTCTGTCACTAAACCCATACCTGTCACCCAGCGCCTAAATACTAGGCCTCAAATTTATATCCAGCTAAATCTGTCCTTAGTGCTGTAGCTGGGCGAGTTATTTAGTGTCCGTTCAAGCACATTTCTTGTTCTGGGTTGAAATACAATTCCCAATTTAGCAATTTCATAATTTAGTGGTTTCTGCTATATCAGAGCTATTTGAAATCTATCCCTAAAAGGGTATATAATATTCAAGGTGCACATTGGGTCATTCAGAATAACTTCACACACACCCGCTACTGTGTATTTCCAAGTCTAATTCTGTCACTAAACCCATACCTGTCACCCAGCGCCTAAATACTAGGCCTCAAATTCATATCCAGCTAAATCTGTCGTTAGTGCTGTAGCTGGGCGAGTTATTTAGTGTCCGTTCAAGCACATTTCTTGTTCTGGGTTGAAATACAATTCCCAATTTAGCAATTTCATAATTTAGTGGTTTCTGCTATATCAGAGCTATTTGAAATCTATCCCTAAAAGGGTAGATCATATTGAAGGTGCACATAGGGACATTCAGAATAACTTCACACACCCGCTACTGTGCATTTCCAAGTCTAATTCTGTCACTAAACCCATACCTGTCACCCAGCGCCTAAATACTAGGCCTCAAATTTATATCCAGCTAAATCTGTCCTTAGTGCTGTAGCTGGGCGAGTTATTTAGTGTCCGTTCAAGCACATTTCTTGTTCTGGGTTGAAATACAATTCCCAATTTAGCAATTTCATAATTTAGTGGTTTCTGCTATATCAGAGCTATTTGAAATCTATCCCTAAAAGGGTATATAATATTCAAGGTGCACATTGGGTCATTCAGAATAACTTCACACACACCCGCTACTGTGTATTTCCAAGTCTAATTCTGTCACTAAACCCATACCTGTCACCCAGCGCCTAAATACTAGGCCTCAAATTTATATCCTGCTAAATCTCTCGTTAACGCTGTCCTGTTGTGGCTGGGAAAGTTATTTAGTGTCCGTCAAAGCACATTTTTTGTTCTGGGTTGAAATACAATTCCCAATTTAGCAATTTCATAATTTAGTGGTTTCTGCTATATCAGAGCTATTTGAAATCTATCCCTAAAAGGGTATATAATATTCAAGGTGCACATTGGGTCATTCAGAATAACTTCACACACCCGCTACTGTGCATTTCCAAGTCTAATTCTGTCACTAAATCCATACCGGTCACCCAGCGCCTAAATACTAGGCCTCAAATTTATATCCTGCTAAATCTCTCGTTAACGCTGTCCTGTTGTGGCTGGGAAAGTTATTTAGTGTCCGTCAAAGCACATTTTTTGTTCTGGGTTGAAATACAATTCCCAATTTAGCAATTTCATAATTTAGTGGTTTCTGCTATATCAGAGCTATTTGAAATCTATCCCTAAAAGGGTATATAATATTCAAGGTGCACATTGGGTCATTCAGAATAACTTCACACACACACGCTTCTGTGCATTTCCAAGTCTAATTCTGTCACTAAATCCATACCGGTCACCCAGCGCCTAAATACTAGGCCTCAAATTTATATCCCGCTGAATTTGAATACAATACATTGGGCCAAATAATATATTTGTTGTTGTGGTGAACCATAACAATGAGAAAAACATCTAGTAAGGGACGCGGACGTGGACATGGTCGTGGTGGTGTTAGTGGACCCTCTGGTGCTGGGAGAGGACGTGGCCGTTCTGCCACATCCACACGTCCTAGTGTACCAACTACCTCAGGTCCCAGTAGCCGCCAGAATTTACAGCGATATATGGTGGGGCCCAATGCCGTTCTAAGGATGGTAAGGCCTGAGCAGGTACAGGCATTAGTCAATTGGGTGGCCGACAGTGGATCCAGCACGTTCACATTATCTCCCACCCAGTCTTCTGCAGAAAGCGCACAGATGGCGCCTGAAAACCAACCCCATCAGTCTGTCACATCACCCCCATGCATACCAGGGAAACTGTCTCAGCCTCAAGTTATGCAGCAGTCTCTTATGCTGTTTGAAGACTCCGCTGGCAGGGTTTCCCAAGGGCATCCACCTAGCCCTTCCCCAGCGGTGAAAGACATAGAATGCACTGACGCACAACCACTTATGTTTCCTGATGATGAGGACATGGGAATACCACCTCAGCATGTCTCTGATGATGACGAAACACAGGTGCCAACTGCTGCGTCTTTCTGCAGTGTGCAGACTGAACAGGAGGTCAGGGATCAAGACTGGGTGGAAGACGATGCAGGGGACGATGAGGTCCTAGACCCCACATGGAATGAAGGTCGTGCCACTGACTTTCACAGTTCGGAGGAAGAGGCAGTGGTGAGACCGAGCCAACAGCGTAGCAAAAGAGGGAGCAGTGGGCAAAAGCAGAACACCCGCCGCCAAGAGACTCCGCCTGCTACTGACCGCCGCCATCTGGGACCGAGCACCCCAAAGGCAGCTTCAAGGAGTTCCCTGGCATGGCACTTCTTCAAACAATGTGCTGACGACAAGACCCGAGTGGTTTGCACGCTGTGCCATCAGAGCCTGAAGCGAAGCATTAACGTTCTGAACCTGAGCACAACCTGCATGACCAGGCACCTGCATGCAAAGCATGAACTGCAGTGGAGTAAACACCTTAAAACCAAGGAAGTCACTCAGGCTCCCCCTGCTACCTCTTCTGCTGCTGCCGCCTCGGCCTATTCTGCTGCTGCCGCCTCGGCCTCTTCCTCCGCCTCTGGAGGAACGTTGGCACCTGCCGCCCAGCAAACAGGGGATGTACCACCAACACCACCACCACCACCTCCGTCACCAAGCGTCTCAACCATGTCACACGCCAGCGTTCAGCTCTCCATCTCACAAACATTTGATAGAAAGCGTAAATTCCCACCTAGCCACCCTCGATCCCTGGCCCTGAATGCCAGCATTTCTAAACTACTGGCCTATGAAATGCTGTCATTTAGGCTGGTGGACACAGACAGCTTCAAACAGCTCATGTCGCTTGCTGTCCCACAGTATGTTGTTCCCAGCCGCCACTACTTCTCCAAGAGAGCCGTGCCTTCCCTGCACAACCAAGTATCCGATAAAATCAAGTGTGCACTGCGCAACGCCATCTGTAGCAAGGTCCACCTAACCACAGATACGTGGACCAGTAAGCACGGCCAGGGACGCTATATCTCCCTAACTGCACACTGGGTAAATGTAGTGGCAGCTGGGCCCCAGGCGGAGAGCTGTTTGGCGCACGTCCTTCCGCCGCCAAGGATCGCAGGGCAACATTCTTTGCCTCCTGTTGCCACCTCCTCCTTCTCGGCTTCCTCCTCCTCTTCTTCCACCTGCTCATCCAGTCAGCCACACACCTTCACCACCAACTTCAGCACAGCCCGGGGTAAACGTCAGCAGGCCATTCTGAAACTCATATGTTTGGGGGACAGGCCCCACACCGCACAGGAGTTGTGGCGGGGTATTGAACAACAGACCGACGAGTGGTTGCTGCCGGTGAGCCTCAAGCCCGGCCTGGTGGTGTGTGATAATGGGCGAAATCTCGTTGCAGCTCTGGGACTAGCCAATTTGACGCACATCCCTTGCTTGGCGCATGTGCTGAATTTGGTGGTGCAGAAGTTCATTCACAACTACCCCGACATGTCAGAGCTGCTGCATAAAGTGCGGGCCGTCTGTTCGCGCTTCCGGCGTTCACATCCTGCTGCTGCTCGCCTGTCTGCGCTACAGCGTAACTTCGGCCTTCCCGCTCACCGCCTCATATGCGACGTGCCCACCAGGTGGAACTCCACCTTGCACATGCTGGACAGACTGTGCGAGCAGCAGCAGGCCATAGTGGAGTTTCAGCTGCAGCACGCACGGGTCAGTCGCACTACAGAACAGCACCACTTCACCACCAATGACTGGGCCTCCATGCGAGACCTGTGTGCCCTGTTGCGCTGTTTCGAGTACTCCACCAACATGGCCAGTGGCGATGACACCGTTATCAGCGTTACAATACCACTTCTATGTCTCCTTGAGAAAACACTTAGGGCGATGATGGAAGAGGAGGTGGCCCAGGAGGAGGAGGAGGAGGAAGAGGGGTCATTTTTAGCACTTTCAGGCCAGTCTCTTCGAAGTGACTCAGAGGGAGGTTTTTGGCAACAGCAGAGGCCAGGTACAAATGTGGCCAGCCAGGGCCCACTACTGGAGGACGAGGAGGACGAGGATGAGGAGGAGGTGGAGGAGGATGAGGATGAAGCATGGTCACAGCGGGGTGGCACCCAACGCAGCTCGGGTCCATCACTGGTGCGTGGCTGGGGGGAAAGGCAGGACGATGACGATACGCCTCCCACAGAGGACAGCTTGTCCTTACCCCTGGGCAGCCTGGCACACATGAGCGACTACATGCTGCAGTGCCTGCGCAACGACAGCAGAGTTGCCCACATTTTAACCTGTGCGGACTACTGGGTTGCCACCCTGCTGGATCCACGCTACAAAGACAATGTGCCCACCTTACTTCCTGCACTGGAGCGTGATAGGAAGATGCGCGAGTACAAGCGCACGTTGGTAGACGCGCTACTGAGAGCATTCCCAAATGTCACAGGGGAACAAGTGGAAGCCCAAGGCCAAGGCAGAGGAGGAGCAAGAGGTCGCCAAGGCAGCTGTGTCACGGCCAGCTCCTCTGAGGGCAGGGTTAGCATGGCAGAGATGTGGAAAACTTTTGTCAACACGCCACAGCTAACTGCACCACCACCTGATACGCAACGTGTTAGCAGGAGGCAACATTTCACTAACATGGTGGAACAGTACGTGTGCACACCCCTCCACGTACTGACTGATGGTTCGGCCCCATTCAACTTCTGGGTCTCTAAATTCTCCACGTGGCCAGAGCTAGCCTTTTATGCCTTGGAGGTGCTGGCCTGCCCGGCAGCCAGCGTTTTGTCTGAACGTGTATTCAGCACGGCAGGGGGCGTCATTACAGACAAACGCAGCCGCCTGTCTACAGCCAATGTGGACAAGCTGACGTTCATAAAAATGAACCAGGCATGGATCCCACAGGACCTGTCCGTCCCTTGTCCAGATTAGACATTAACTACCTCCCCATAACCATATATTATTGGACTCCAGGGCACTTCCTCATTCAATCCTATTTTTATTTTCATTTTACCATTATATTGCGAGGCTACCCAAAGTTGAATGAACCTCTCCTCTGCCTGTGTGCTAGGCCTAAATATATGCCAATGGACTGTTGCAGTGGTGGCTGACATGAAGCCTGATTCTCTGCTATGACATGCAGACTAATTCTCTGCTGACATGAAGCCAGATTGTCTGTTACGGGACCTCTCTCCTCTGCCTGGGTGCTGGGCCTAAATTTATGACAATGGACTGTTGCAGTGGTGGCTGACGTGAAGCCTGATTCTCTGCTATGACATGCAGACTGATTCTCTGCTGACATGAAGCCAGATTGTCTGTTACGGGACCTCTCTGCTCTGCCTGTGTGCTAGGCCTAAATATATGCCAATGGACTGTTGCAGTGGTGGGTGACGTGAAGCCTCATTCTCTGCTATGACATGCAGACTGATTCTCTGCTGACATGAAGCCAGATCGTCTGTTACGGGACCTCTCTGCTCTGCCTGTGTGCTAGGCCTAAATATATGCCAATGGACTGTTGCAGTGGTGGGTGACGTGAAGCCTCATTCTCTGCTATGACATGCAGACTGATTCTCTGCTGTCATGAAGCCAGATTGTCTGTTACGGGACCTCTCTGCTCTGCCTGTGTGCTAGGCCTAAATATATGCCAATGGACTGTTGCAGTGGTGGGTGACGTGAAGCCTCATTCTCTGCTATGACATGCAGACTGATTCTCTGCTGACATGAAGCCAGATTGTCTGTTACGGGACCTCTCTCCTCTGCCTGTGTGTGTGCTGGGCCTAAATATATGCCAATGGACTGTTGCAGTGGTGGCTGACGTGAAGCCTCATTCTCTGCTATGACATGCAGACTGATTCTCTGCTGACATGAAGCCAGATTCTCTGTTACGGGACCTCTCTCCTCTGCCTGTGTGTGTGCTGGGCCTAAATATATGCCAATGGACTGTTGCAGTGGTGGCTGACGTGAAGCCTCATTCTCTGCTATGACATGCAGACTAATTCTCTGCTGACATGAAGACAGATTCTCTGTTACGGGACCTCCCTCCTCTGCCTGGGTGCTGGGCCTAAATATATGCCAATGGACTGTTGCAGTGGTGGCTGACGTGAAGCCTCATTCTCTGCTATGACATGCAGACTAATTCTCTGCTGACATGAAGACAGATTCTCTGTTACGGGACCTCTCTCCTCTGCCTGGGTGCCGGGGCCTAAATATCTGAGAATGGACTGTTCCAGTGGTGGGTGACGGGAAGCCAGATTCTCTGCTATGGAACCTCTCTCCAATTGATTTTGGTTAATTTTTATTTATTTAATTTTTATTTTAATTCATTTCCCTATCCACATTTGTTTGCAGGGGATTTACCTACATGTTGCTGCCTTTTGCAGCCCTCTAGCTCTTTCCTGGGCTGTTTTACAGCCTTTTTAGTGCCGAAAAGTTCGGGTCCCCATTGACTTCAATGGGGTTCGGGTTCGGGACGAAGTTCGGATCGGGTTCGGATCCCGAACCCGAACATTTCCGGGATGTTCGGCCGAACTTCTCGAACCCGAACATCCAGGTGTTCGCTCAACTCTACTCCCTATCCTTTCCCTGAACTTCTATACAGCAAAATAAAAGTTTTAAAGTCTTTTCTACCACTGTCCCTAGCGCTCTGCGCGGCCGGCGTCCTCAGTTCCCCCGGCAACCAGGGGAGGTCTGAGAACCGAGCTGGGCACTCTGTGCTCAGCTGTATTTACTAGTATGGGTCATGTGGCGCTGGCCATGTCACATGACCCCAGCTAGCCAGTATTTAACAGGCAGCCTGCTGGCCACAGGTTGCCTGTTAATTAGGTTCTTGGCGATTTTGTTTCCTGGCATACTTACCTGTTCCTGTGTTCCCTGATGATCCTCTGCCCGCTCCTCCTGTACTGCGCTGCTCTCCTGGTATTCCTACCCCGGCTTCCACCTGATGATTCTTTGTGGTCTCCTGTGGTATTTCAATACTCTCCTGGTATTTGACACTGGCTTCTCCTGACTATTCTCTGCTTTATCTTTTTGTACTGCGTTGCTCTCTTGGTATTGACCCGGTCTGTTCACTATCCATTATTTGTCTTGTCTGTCCTCCCAGTATGTATTCTAAGCTAGGGACTGCCGTCCAGTTGTCCCCTGTCATTAGGACTTGCGAGGCAAGTAGGCAGGGGTGAGAGTGGAGCACAGTGGTCACTATCCTCCCCCCATTGTGTGTGTGTGTACGTGACCATTACATCAGGGCTGGCTGGCTGCTGATTGGCTGCATGCATGGCATTGTGGGTGATCCCTCGTCCCCAGAGTTCCTTGCTTCAAGTCCTAACATGTGCAGCAGCCATTTTAGGAAAAATTAGATATGTTACCACAAAGAGTGAGGAAATTCGGATTAGATGCAAATCAACTTTTTCCTAAAATTCGGATCGAATTTCACTTCGTCAATGATTCGCTCATCTCTAGTTGCAATTCTTCCACTATAATACATATAATATAATGGTACATCTAGTTTAGTATTATACAGTCTACATGACTGGACTCACAACCCAAGACCTGTTCAGCATTAATCATTTTAACCAAAAGAGAAACTCCCAATTCATTGCAGAAATTAGGGTACTTTCACACTAGCGTTTTTATTTTCCAGCATAGAATTCCGTCACAGGGGCTCTATACTGGAAAAGAACTGATCAGGCATATCCCCATGCATTCTGAATGGAGAGTAATCCGTTCAGGATGCATCAGGATGTCTTCAGTTCAGTCATTTTGACTGATCAGGCAAAAGAGAAAACCACAGTATGCTACTACTTGCCTGAAGTCCATAAGTTGGTAAAAGCAAAATAAACCACACACATTAGGGCGCCCCCATGCCAAATTCTTGACCTAACCCCTTCCCTCCAGCCAGAGGTGTAACTTGACCAGCATGCACTTTTAATAATAATGGTGTCTTCTAATGTACCTCAAGGGTCTTTGGACCCCACAGGCTCCTGGGCCCGGTAACGACTGCTACCTCTGCACCCCCTATAGCTACACCCCTGTTTTCCGGTCAGGAAGGGACAACTATTTTTATACGGTAATGAGAAAGGCAAAGGGTAAAGTAAAGTTTGTGACAATGGTGCCAAAGTGATAAGGGACAGAGTTCACATCACGTTCTTATTTCCATGGTTTTGTTTTGCTGTAGAAGCAGAACACTGAAAAAAAAACTAAATAGGTAGATCAATGACACGGTAGACCCGAATGGCACCTCACACACCACATCAATTATTATACAGGTACTTCTAAAAAAATGTGCATATTGTGATAAAGTTTATTATTTTCTGTAATGTACTGATAAACATTAGACTTTCATATATTTTAGATTCATTACACACAACTGAAGTAGTTCAAGCCTTTTATTGTTTTAATATTGATGATTTTGGCATACTGCTCATGAAAACCCAAAATTCCTATCTAAAAAAATTAGCATATTTCATCCGACCAATAAAAGAAAAGTGTTTTTAATACAAAAAAAGCCAACCTTCAAATAATTATGTTCAGTTATGCACTCAATACTTGGTCGGGAATCCTTTTGCAGAAATGACTGCTTCAATGCGGCGTGGCATGGAGGCAATCAGCCTGTGGCACTGCTGAGGTGTTATGGAGGCCCAGGATGCTTCGATAGCGGCCTTAAGCTCATCCAGAGTGTTGGGTCTTGCGTCTCTCAACTTTCTCTTCCCAATATCCCACAGATTCTCTATGGGGTTCAGGTCAGGAGAGTTGGCAGGCCAATTGAGCACAGTAATACCATGGTCAGTAAACCATTTACCAGTGGTTTTGGCACTGTGAGCAGGTGCCAGGTCGTGCTGAAAAATGAAATCTTCATCTCCATAAAGCTTTTCAGCAGATGGAAGCATGAAGTGCTCCAAAATCTCCTGATAGCTAGCTGCATTGACCCTGCCCTTGATAAAACACAGTGGACCAACACCAGCAGCTGACATGGCACCCCAGACCATCACTGACTGTGGGTACTTGACACTGGACTTCAGGAATTTTGGCATTTCCCTCTCCCTAGTCTTCCTCCAGACTCTGACACCTTGATTTCCGAATGACATGCAAAATTTGCTTTCATCCGAAAAAAGGACTTTGGACCACTGAGCAACAGTCCAGTGCTGCTTCTCTGTAGCCCAGGTCAGGCGCTTCTGCCGCTGTTTCTGGTTCAAAAGTTGCTTGACCTGGGGAATGCGGCACCTGTAGCCCATTTCCTGCACACGCCTGTACACGGTGGCTCTGGATGTTTCTACTCCAGACTCAGTCCACTGCTTCCGCAGGTCCCTCAAGGTCTGGAATCGGTCCTTCTCCACAATCTTCCTCAGGGTCCGGTCACCTCTTCTCGTTGTGCAGCGTTTTCTGCCACACTTTTTCCTTCCCACAGACTTCCCACTGAGGTGCCTTGATACAGCACTCTGGGAACAGCCTATTCGTTCAGAAATTTCTTTCTGTGTCTTACCCTCTTGCTTGAGGGTGTCAATGATGGCCTTCTGGACAGCAGTCAGGTCGGCAGTCTTACCCATGATTGCGGTTTTGAGTAATGAACCAGGCTGGGAGTTTTTAAAAGCCTCAGGAATCTTTTGCAGGTGTTTAGAGTTAATTAGTTGATTCAGATGATGAGGTTAATAGCTCGTTTAGAGAACCTTTTCACGATATGCTAATTTTTTTAGATAGGAATTTTGGGTTTTCATGAGCTGTATGCCAAAATCATCAATATTAAAACAATAAAAGGCTTGAACTACTTCAGTTGTGTGTAATGAATCTAAAATATATGAAAGTCTAATGTTTATCAGTACATTACAGAAAATAATGAACTTTATCACAAAATGCAATTTTTTTTAGAAGGACCTGTAGAGTGTTTTGGGATTTTGTCATGCGATCCTGCACTTTACTGGACAAAGTAGCACATGATGCTGCACAATTTTGTCCCTCATATTTGATGGAATCTGAGATGGCGGCCCCTAACTGAGCTTCTGAAGCCGAAGTGAACAGGCCTAAAAATGTTAACTAGACTCTGTCTTCATTTATTTCTGTGCCTTCTATTTTTCACAGAGTGCCCAAGTTGGTAGGAACAGTGCCTCATACCCTAAACAAAGTGGCTTACTAGCACCTCAGCACCTGTGCAACAGGGGGAGTGTAGAGGATGGAAGTAGTGATAGTCATGGTGGTCACACTGTCTGAGCCTTCTTCCACCAAACCTTGCTCACTCCTAGCACTGGTGCAGTGATAAGGGTGTCACGCTTGGGATCATGGGAGGATGTAAGTGGTAGTCATGGGGGTCACATGGCTAGGCCTCTCTCCACCAAACCTTCCTCCCTCCTAGAGCTGGTGCAGTGATGAGAGGGTCACGCTTGGGATGATGGGAGTAAAGGGCACACAAGTCTCCTGGCTGGTGCAAAGTGGGGTGCCCTTGGTGTTTGTGTGTGAAATTAGAGGCAGGAAACTGAGAGCAAGTTGCAGAACAGATTCAAACAAGATGGGGTACACAATCTAACAAGGCAGTTTCAAAACCAACGGTCCGGGTGAATTAGAGCAAGGTTTCCAAATTCTCGATGTTCTTTTTTATTTAACATGTTTCTGCAATGCATAGTGATATACACCAAGATACACTCTCCCTGCAGGCCTGAATATAGCTGACACGTTTTGTGACAAATGAATTTGGAATGAAGCAAATTTTTTTTTAAATTTGGTGAAGCGTACAAATCTAATTTTTGTAAATTTTGCTCATCTTTAGCCACAACAATACACAATTGAGACATTTTTATTTATAAATATATATATATATATATATATATAATCACAGAAGACAATGATCAATGATAATTTAAAATAACTATTTCCCCAGATCCACCATAAACCAAGCACATCCCTGGAGAGTTTGAGAAAGGAAAATAAAACACAATATTATCTTGCAGACCAAGGAAACCATAGTTTTTTTCTCAGATTTTGTGACTTTCCCCTTAATTTTTGCCCAAGTTATTTCAAAAGATAATTGTGTGAGAACCCTTTATCGCCAAGCTTCAACATCTGGTGGACTATTCGAAATCCAGTTTTTTAAGATCTCCTTCCTAGCAAACAGCAGCATTAACTCCATGCGACTCTTCCCCAGATCTATTTGTTTTTTCTTGTCAAGCCCCAGAACACAGATGTACGGACAAGTCATAATACTCATTTTATAAGGCTGAGTTCACACGGGCGAGATTTCCACGCGGGTGCAATGCGGGAGGTGAACGCTTTGCACCCACACTGAATCTGGACCCATTCATTTCTATGGGGCTGTGCACATGAGCTGTGATTTTCACGCATCACTTATGCGTTGCGTGAAAATCGCAGCATGCTCTATATTGTGCGTTTATAACGCAACACAGGCCCCATAGAAAGTGAATGGGGCTGAGTGAAAATCGCAAGCATCCGCAAGCAAGTGCGGATGCGGTGCTATTTTCACGCATGGTTGCTAGGTGACAGTCTGTTCACTGTATTATTTTCCCTTATAATATGGTTATAAGGGAAAATAATAGCATTCTGAATACAGAATGCTTAGTAGGTGGTCAATGGAGGGTTAAAAAAAATAAAAAAATAAACTCACCTTCTCCTCTTGATCGCGTAGTTCCCGGTCGCTTCTTTTCTTCTTTAATGATGAACTACCGGCTAGGACCTGTGGTGACGTCAGATCACATGCTCCAATCACATGGTCCATCACCACGGTGATGGACCATGTGATTGGAGCACGTGATCTGACGTCACCACAGTAGTGATGGCCTGAACTATTCGCCGGTGAACAGTTCCCGGCGAACATAGCTTGTTTGCGTTCGCCGCGGCGGGCGAACATATGTGATGTTCGGTCCGCCCCCTATACATCATCATTGAGTAAACTTTGACCCTGTACCTCACAGTCAGCAGACACATTCAAGCCAATCAGCAGCCTACCCTCCCTCCCAGACCCTCCCACCTCCTGGACAGCATCCATTTAAGGGCTCTTTCACACTTGCGTTATTTTCTTCCGGCATAGAGTTCCGTCGTCGGGGCTCTATGCCGGAAGAATCCTGATCAGTTTTATCCTAATGCATTCTGAATTGAGTGAAATCCGTTCAGGATGCATCAGGATGTCTTCAGTTCCAGAACGGAACGTTTTTTGGCCGGAGAAAATACCGCAGCATGCTGCGCTTTTTGCTCCGGCCAAAAATCCTGAAGACTTGCCGCAAGGCCGGATCTGGAATGAATGCCCATTGAAAGGCATTGATCCGGATCCGGCCTTAAGCTAAACGTTGTTTCGGCGCATTGCCGGATGCAACGTTTAGCTTTTTCTGAATGGTTACCATGGCTGCCGGGACGCTAAAGTCCTAGCAGCCATGGTAAAGTATAGTGGGGAGCAGCATACTTACCGTCCGTGCGGCTCCCGGGGCGCTCCAGCGTGACGTCAGGGCGCCCCAAGCGCATGGATCACGTGATCGCATGGCACGTCATCCATGCGCATGGGGCGCTCTGACGTCACTCTGGAGCGCCCCGGGAGCCGCTGGGACTGTAAGTATACCGCTCCCCCGCTCCCCGCTCCTACTATGGCAACCAGGACTTTAATAGCATCCTGGGTGCCATAGTAACACTGAAAGCATTTTGAAGACGGATCCGTCTTCAAATGCTTTCAGTACACTTGTGTTTTTCAGGATCCGGCGTGTAATTCCGGCAAGTGGAGTACACGCCGGATCCGGACAACGCAAGTGTGAAAGAGGCCTTAGATTCATTCGGAAGTTGCATTCTCAGTGAGAGGAGGGACAGTGCTGCTGCTGCTGATTCAATAGGGAAAGTGTTAGTTCTGTGTCCACAGACTCATCTGCTGTAAGGACAGCGTCCTGACAGCACCCCAAAAAGCCCTTTTTAGGGCTGGTACATCAGTGTGCTTTAAATTTTTTTTTTTGGTAAATTCTTTATTTATGTTTTTCAATAAAGAAAAAAGGATAACAATGTAGTACATTTTTCAAGTACAAATAAGGCAAATAGTACATATATGGGCGTACCAGCGGACAATCCCCGCTTAGGTCTGCAAATAAAACGTTTCAAGAAAAGTTGGAATAGTTGAGAAGGTAACTGGTCGGCGGTAGCCTTGAGGCCAGGCAACTCACCGAGTACCTAGGGAGAAATAAAGAGCCTATGCTGGCAGGCCTTGTACATAGTGTGAGGTAATCAGATCCTTAGCCTTAGCTCTTAAATAATAGATGTACCATCAATAAATAAAGGAAAGAAAAGGTAGAAATAATAAGAAATAACATTAAACACAAACAGACGGAAGGGTCTGAGACAGTTCTTTATGACCTGGATGTATATTCCTATTTAAATATTACAGTAGTGCTCACAAGCGCTTAGCTACTGGAGATTGAGGATAAGTAATGATCGGATATACTTGTACCATGTGTGTGCTCTATCAAGGCGAAAAAAGAGGAGGAGAATGTATCAATATTACTATTATTACCCCCTTTTAAGAGATAGGGAATCTAATTCGTCCTCTAAGGAGGTAGAGTTGGGTAGACAAAATACAAAAACCCAAGGGTAGGGGTTAAGACTATCCCTGATCCTTATAGAAGTCCAACCACGGCTGCCAGGTTTTTAAAAAAGATTTCCTATTGGCTCTTTCCCAGCCCAACATCTCCTCCATAAGACAGATTTGGTGGATTTTATCCAACCACTCCTTAATGGTGGGAGGTTCAGGGTTTCTCCACTTAACAGGGATAATGTATTTGGCAGCTGAAATCATTTGTGTGGCCAAGTCTTTAGATGAGGGTCTGAGATCCTTCTGCGGAAGCCATAGCAGAACTAGAGTTGGGGATAATGAGATGTGAGAGCTACAGACCTTATTGATGATATGTTCTACTTCTGACCAGAATTTTGAAATAATTTTACAAGACCACCATATGTGGGAGATGGAACCACGTTCCTCCAGGCATCTCCAACACTTATCTGTAGGAGAGAGGTGTGCTCTGAATAAGAAGTCTGGAGTCTTGTACCATCTGGATAGAATTTTAAAAGAGTTTTCCTTAATACGTATACATTGCGAGAAACCATGAGAGTGCTTTAGGATAACTCTGACTTCTTCCTTTGAGAAAGAAGTCTGAAGCTCTCCCTCCCATGCCCTTAAATAGGTCGGCTTTTCAGGTGCAGAGTTTATAATTAGCTGGGAATATAATTTCGAGAGGATCTTGGGCTGGGGGTTCGGCAGTAGGGTGTAATTCTCGAGCCAAGTAGGATCGACTGGAGCGTCAGTGTGCGAGTTCTTATATTTTTTACAGCAGATTTCAACATCTAGATCCACTAGTACTGATCTCAGATGTCCAGGTATGAGGCTATGAACTCTTTTAAGGAAATCTGAGAGATCTGAGGCTTTAGTTAGGTCGGATATCCTAAGGTCAGTTAAATAATACCATGCTCTATGAGAGTCTTTCTTGCCTGTATTAAGGTAGTAGGGGAGAACCGATAGAGGGGCTATAGGTGACAATTTAGAGGTAGACATTGAAAGGGCCTCGTATTTTCCACAATATTGGAAGAGGCAGCGTGTTAGGGCGCTAATGGGGGGTTTACCTTTTTTAATATGTGTGTTAACCCAGAGACGGTGACAAGCGTCCTCACCCAGCAGAGCTTTCTCCAATTCGATATGTAGGGCCTTATTATGGGGTCTGGCTAACTCAATCCACCGTTCCCACTGAATAGCATGAAGATATGATTGTAGGTCAGGTAGGGCTAAACCTCCGGTGTTAGATTTCCTAACAAGTAGAGAGTATGCTAATCGTGGTTTGCGGTTGGACCAGAGAAAGTTACTGAATAAAGTGCGGAAATCCGAGAAAAATCTATTAGATAAAGGTATAGGTACACATCTTAAAGTATATAAAATCTGTGGTAGGACATAGGTTGCTATAAGGTTTTTCTTTCCCAACCATGAAAGAAAAGGGAGTTTGATCGAGGCTAGGAAGGTTTTAATTTTGTTGAATAAGGGGACGTAGTTAAGCCTGAAAAGGTGTAAGGGATTAGCAGGAACCATAATTCCCAAGTGTTTAATTGCCTCCTTTGGCCATTGAAAAGAAGTGTATGACTTGATCTCCATCATAAGCCTATCTGGGGCTGTTACGTTCAATATTTCGGATTTGTCGTAATTGACTTTGAAATTAGAGACTACTCCAAAGTCTGAGAATATTTTAATTACTTCTGGGATAGCAACCTTGGGATTTGTTATGAATAGGAGCAGGTCATCTGCAAAGGCTGCTAAGGAATGGGTTCTCCCGTTCACTTTGAGGCCTTTAATAGCCTCAGAGGTTCTCAATTTGCAAAGCAGCATCTCTAGGGATAAGATGAATAATGCTGGAGAGAGAGGGCATCCCTGCCGCGTCCCGTTGGTGATGTTGAAGGGAGGGGAGAAGGTGCCGTTAACAAGTACTTTAGCAGAAGGCCGAGAGTAGAGTGAGAATATGGCTGAGAGCTTTAAAATTTTTTTATATATACATATATATATATATATATATATATATATATATTGCAGTTGCCTGGCTGCCCGTGTGTGAGAGGCTGCAGGCTCAGTCACAGACAGCACTGTGTGCACTGCACAACATTCATACAGGGTGTGACAGAAAATACCTCGCAGATAAAAAAAAAAAATCTATTTAATATTTTTCTGTGATATAATCACATTTGCAAGCCCCTGTGTGTCAGGCCCACACATACTGTATACTGCTAGTGGCTAGGCCTGCACTCATACCGTTACAGGGTGTCACTCACTCAAATACCTTGCAGATAAAAAAATTATATTTAATATTTTTCAGTGATATAATCACAGTTGCAAGCCAGTGTGTGTCAGGCCCACACAGACTACATTGTGGCCACTGGCTAGTGGCTAGGCTCCACTCATACCGTTACAGGGTGTCACTCACTCAAATACCTTGCAGATAAAAAAATTATATTTAATATTTTTCTGTGATATAATCACATTTGGAAGCCCGTGTGTCAGGCCCACACTGACTGTATTGTGGCCACTGGCTAGTGGCTAGGCCTCCACTCATACCGTTACAGGGTGTCACTCACTCAAATACCTTGCAAATAAAAAAATTTTTATTTAATATTTTTCTGTGATATAATCGCATTTGCAAGCCTGTGTGTGTCAGGCCCACACAGACTGTATTGTGGCCACTGGCTAGTGGCTAGGCTCCACTCATACCGTTACAGGGTGTCACTCACTCAAATACCTTGCAAATAAAAAAAATTATATTTAATATTTTTCTGTGATATAATTACAGTTGCAAGCCAGTGTGTGTCAGGCCCACACAGACTGTACTGTGCCCACTGCCCACCACTTATATAGGGTGGCACAGTACCTTGCACGCATAGTACCACTTATCTAAAAAAAAAATGACAGCCAGAGGCAGGCCACCCCGCAGGGGCTGTCATGGTCGTGGTGCTGTGATTTCCACTGGCCCTGGAATAATGCCCAGTGTTCAGAGACCACGTACCTTGAACCCTAAAAATTCGGAGAAAATAGTTGACTGGCTTACACAGGACACCCAATCTTCAACAGCTTCCACTAAGAACCTTGACGCACCATCCTCCTTCAGCTCAGCTTTGGTCACCTGCTCTCAAGTTACCACTCTCCCGCCCGCCGCCACCACCACCACTACCACCACAGCCACCACAGCCGCTTCACTTGATCCCTCAGAGGAGTTATTTACACATCAGTTGGATGAAATTAGCGATGCGCAACCATTATTGCCAGAGGATGTAGATAACAGGGATATGTCTCAGTCAGGCAGCATTACACAGATGGACGTACAGTGTGATGATGATGATGATGATGTTGTACCCGCTGCTGCTTCCTTTGCTGAGGTGTCAGATACAAGTAAAGTGGTTGATGATTACGATGTGTCCGTGGATGCCACGTGGGTGCCTGCTCGAAGAGAAGAAGAAAAGGGGGAAAGTTCAGAAGGGGAGACAGAGAGAAGGAGGAGACGAGTTGGAAGCAGGGGGAGGTAGTCGCAAGGAGCTAGTGGCACAGTCAGACAGCATGTATCGGCACCCGGGGTCAGCCAGACAGCACGCCAATCAACGCATGCTGTTGCCACCACCAGAATGCCATCATTGCAAAGCTCAGCAGTGTGGCATTTTTTTGAGTGTCTGCCTCTGACAACAGCGATGCCATTTGCAACCTGTGCCAAAAGAAACTGAGTCGTGGGAAATCCAACACCCACCTAGGAACAACTGCTTTGCGAAGGCACATGATCGCACATCACAAACACCTATGGGATCAACACATGATGAAAAGTAGAAGCAGCACACAAACTCAAAGCCACTGTTGAGGGAAATGTCATATTTAAATATATATGTATATATGCCTTGACATATATACATATATATTAGCCCTTGTCCATGGGCTCGTCCGGGTGGGATCTGTGGATATGCACGGAGATGTATATAGGCCCCTTTTCGGCCTGCATCTCCGTGTATATGTATAGATACAGGTATGGATGGGCTTAATATTTGTGCCCTGTGTATAGCTGTATATTCATGGATGTGCCCCAAACATCAATGAATATACACATATGTATTTAGATAAATATATATATATAGATATAGATATATATGTGTATGGATGTGCCCCAAGCATCCATACCCATATAGTATCAGACAATATGTGACCCCCCCCCCCCCTCCTCCTGCATCCCTGCAGGGGATGAGGAAGGTCACCAGCTGGCTGGACAATCATGTCCAGCCTCTGGTGACATCAAAAGGCATGGGATCAATAGAGATCCGATGCCTTTTGGTATTTAACTATCTCCAGCTGCTGGGGATAGTTAACATAACAGAGAGAGGGAAACAAACATCCCTCCCTCTGTTATCTGCATACCTCCGGCGCAATAATTATCGCGCCGCGAGGTATGCACGGGACTACAGGCGGAGGATCAAAGGAATCCTCCGCCTAGAAGCGCGCTCTGGGAGGCGCGGGCCGGCGCGGTGACATCATATCACCACGCCGGCCCACGTGTTCGGGCCGACGGCGCGCATGCGCGCCGCGGGACGGGCGGCCTCGGGAGCGAGCGCTGCTGGACTTAAATAGTCCAGCAGCGCTACGCTGCGGTAGTCAGGACGACCACCCCAGCAGGAGAATCATCCCCGGACAAACGAGCCCCCCCTGGACAACGAGCAAGAAACCATAAGTATCTACCCCCCTATACCACCAACGATATCCTCCTATACCCTATCTACCCCCCTATACCACCAACGATATCTACCCCCCTATACCACCAATACCCTCCTATACCCTATCTACCCCCCTACAATACACCCTCCTATACCCTATTTACCCCCCTATACACCCTCATAACCCTCCCTTGGTTCCCCTATTCCCCTCATACCTTTACTGCCCCCATACAATACCTTCATCCCCTGTATCCCTGGTTACCCTTACCTTCCCCTGTCCCAAGACCTGATATCCCCTGCGTTCATACCCCTTGTACCCCGTAGGGACAGTGATTAGTAAGGCGGGTTGGTTTCTGATATTTGTGTGTATGAATACTATGTGGGGTGGAATTTGGGATTGTGCTGTATAGTTAGAACCGTGTTAGTATATTGTATTAGTGTGTGTATTTATATTGTAGTGCGCTGTTATAACGATATATATCTATCCCCTTGTTATAGATATATATAGTTATAAACATAATAGTACCTCTATTGTTGTAAAGTTTTGCCGCAATAGAGGTAGTATATTATTGGCATTGTGTTACTAGTGTATAATTAATAAATACGTTGTCATTCACACCTATTGTGTAACGTGTGATTACTAGTGGTAGTCAGTAAGGCGCATGCAGTAAGTGTAGTTGGTGATTAGACTAAGGTAATCAGCAGTAAATTGTTGTTCATTAAGGCATAAATAGGCAGAGTCATCACCAGACGATTACGCCTATTTATGAATATTAATTATTGAGATTTGCATAAATATCAATAATTAATACCCCCTTTAACATTGGCGAGCCAGGCCCACTGCTGTGAGTTTGTATCTGTGGTTGGTTTTGGAACGGAAAAATCGCTTACGCTGTAAACTAATCAGGTGGGAAGGACGCGGTCAGTGGATTCTGAGCGTCCATAGCCTGAAGGTTCGGACAGGTAGAGCGGGTTTTTCTCGATCAGAACCGGACACAGAGCAAACTCTACAGCAGAGAATCTAAAATCTTTCCTGATCTTTGTGTACTAATATTTTCTGATTCCCTTACACGCCAACTGGAGAGAAGTCATCACATACACCACTGAAGAGAGAACCATCATCATTGAAACAGAAGTCGTCTGGCTGGTCGGGAGAAGGCGTTCCAAATATTGAAGGACCTCCTCCACGCAGCAACACAGTATCAACGACACCAATGAAGATGGCCTCTCGTCAAAAAGTGAGTATGAACTTCACCACACTACAACACCTCAGCAAACATAGCACATACAACCCCATCATCCCCACCACTTACAAATACACTGAGCTGCTATGGTCCACTTTATTGGACCAGGCGTACGCTCACGATAAACTGTGCATTAATCGTAGTGTGTTCAAAAAAACAAAAAAACGACTCCAAATGTTAGCCAAATTGGTTCATACCTTTGAGGATATCATTTGGAAGCCAGAACATCTAGAAACGCTTAACAGCACAACAAAGGCAGAGGAGGTTTCCAACATGGCAAACTTTCACTGCAATTGTTGTGTTGAAAACATTAAACAGTTGCACACATTACAAACACAACTACAAGAGAAGTCCCAGTGTACAGCCGAGAGGGGCAGGGAGATTTGCGTGTTAGAGTCTAGACTCTCGGACAAGGAGAGTTTCTACTCTGACATGGACAAGGAACTGCTCAGACTGTACACTGAGATAAATCAGTTCAGGAACAATACGGTATCTATGGATAGCATGATTGTTCAACTTCGAGAGGACCTGGCTGCAAAAACGCAAACCATTGCGGATTTGCAGCAGGTCATCTCGAATCTGTCACGGCCTGGTGCTAACAGCATGGTGCACACGAAACAGGTTTGTGTTTCGGGAACGGCACATGGGGAGACAGCGGCGACAGCGCCAATATCTTCCACGGATCAAACACCCGAGGCAGTAAACACCAGGGGACATGTGGAACGGACGCTACCTTTTACCCAAACACCCAGGGAGAATAGGGGTAGCAACCGATTCCAGGAACAGGACAACGATTGGAGAGAGGAAAGTGGTTGGCCATTTACCACTTCCAATCCGCCAACGCGTCCGGAAAGACAGGAAGATTTTTACCCTAACCATTCCAGTATGGAAAGGATAAACTTCCTGTTACGGATTTGCAAGGAGATCCCAAAATATGATCCCATTGTAGATCCGTTTACTTCATGTGATATTTTCGAGGGTCACTGTAACAAGTATTCAGTGGCTCACGAATATCGCATGGAGTTATTCAAGTTATGGTTACCTACACACCTAAACCAAAGGTATGAGGTAACGGGGAGGACACAACCCATGAATGGACAGTTTTATGACAAGGAGGAACGTCTCTCCATACTCATGAGACTGGCAACGGGCCATTGGGACGTCACTCCAGATATCCTGTCCAAGTTCAAACCCACTATACATGACGAACCTTTGTCTATGTGTAGTCGGTTTGAAGCCATGTATAGAAGGGTTACAAAGGATCACGGTGTCGGAATTCCACAGGGTATGATACGTATGTTTGTGGAGAAATTCCCATACCTTGATACTGCAATCCGGTTGAGCGCAGCCAGGGAACCATCCCTCACGGATGCTGCTATGATTATTGAGCAGTGCAGACAGGATACACTGCTCAATAAGAAATTCGTCAAAGTGATGGAGCGTGCGCCTGTACCTGATATATCTCAAGATGATCGGGTACAGCACACAAAGGGTAATTCAACTATTCGCCCCACGGCCCCGCCACTGGAAAGGATGGGAAGCATTCGATGCTTTCTATGTTTACAATACGGGCACATAAAGAGGAATTGTCCACAATGGTCACGTAATAACCGGACAAATCCTGAGAAAACAGGCAATAATAACGGTTTCAAGATGAAACCTAATTATGCCAAACCAGTGGGGGAATATCTGGGACATTCACAGGTCCAGACACCAAAACGTGTGGCTGTTGTGAATGACCCAGCGCGTTCGGTAAGGAGTGTGGAATCCCTGGAATCCACACTAAGGGTCCATAACAAGAACCCACAAGTGGCAGTATGTACCTCACAGGTACCTACTGGGAGTCTGGTAGAAATTGATTGAAGATCAGGGATACCTAAAGAACTGGCGCCAGTATGTCCTATCATACTGGATTCTTCAGGGAGACCCCACATAAAAGCCAAGATCAAAAATCAGGACGCCGAAATCATGCTTGACACTGGTGCGGAAATTTCCATTACCAATGTAAAACATGATTTGCATCCTAACAGCCCTCAGTGTGTGGTGATCGGATTTGATCACCAACAAGGGGGGGTGAAGGCCCACAGAATAGAAGAAGTAATTGTCCAGATTACCACTCACACGACCCTTAGGATCCCCATGTGGTATTACCCCGGTTCTTACAACATTATTGGAACTGACGTAATGACACAAAATGGGTGGATCCTAGATCTGGCAAATAGTATCGTATGGAAGGGTCCCAGACAATCCAAGGTGTTTGTCATCCAACGCCAGTTTCTGGGACCACCATTGCCAACAGTAGATGACTCTACGGAAGTACTTGAACACAAATGGCCTGAGATCTCGCATAATCCAGATCTTGAGCCTATTGTGTATGAGTACCCCGATCTGTGGGCCCAGGGAAAAAACGATTGTGGTAGACTGATTGGAGTTCAGGTGGATATACAAGGTCCTGACCCTCCACCTCAACGCCAATACCGCTTTCCGCCAGAAGCCACCCATTCGATTTTGGACACCATCCAAGAAATGAAAAATAGGGGGGTGGTCATAGAGGGCAATTCTAAATGCAACAATGCCCTCTGGCCAGTAAAGAAAAAGGACACCAATGCATGGAGGCTCACCATAGATCTCCGGGTCCTCAACAAATACACCCCAATATCCGCTCCAGTAGTGGCACAGACTCCCGACATCATGGCCAGAATAAGCGGCAAAAGTCGCATATTCTCAACCATAGATGTTGCCAATAGGTTCTTCTCAATTGAACTCACTGAAAACTGTAGGTACAAATTTGCCTTTACAGTAGGGGACAAACAGTACATGTTCGGTGTACTCCCCCAGGGATTTCACAGTAGTCCCACGTATTTTCACCAGGCATTGGCGGCCGTTCTGAGTGTATTTTCACGGCCAGAATGCCTTCTGCAATACGTAGATGACCTGCTCTTACAAACAGAAACCATAGAAGAACACTTGGTTCTGTTAAAAGAGCTATTGGGACTCCTGGCCAAGTCAGGACTCAAGCTGAGTCCCCACAAGGCAAATTTGGCCAGAACGGAGGTGACTTTTCTTGGAGTCCAAATTTCTTTTGGAGCCAAAGGAATCATGGCAGCCAGAGTGGAAGCCATGGTAAAGTTACCTAGGCCGGGCACTCTACAGGATTTAAGAAAATTCCTGGGAATCGCTAATTTCATGAGGGAGTTCATAGAGGATTTTGCTGCCAAAGCAAAACCCCTCTATGAACTCCTCAGAGGAGAAGACCCTTCAATCAAAGGCTGGTCTGATACACAGGAAGAGGCCTTTTCTACTTTGAAAAGGGACCTCTCCTCTGCCCCTGTATTGGCTACCCCCCATCCTGAAGGGGAAATAGCCATACAGGCGCATGCAGGGACGGAGTCTATCTCAGCGGTCCTCCTACAGCAGATAGGGTATGACACTAGACCGCTGGGATACTTCTCCAGGTTACTTTCGCCTGTTGAACGAGGGTTCGATGAGTGTGCCAAACAACTGGCAGCCATACACTATGCCGTCAAAACCACTGAGCATATTGTAGGCTTCAGGCCCCTCACTTTGCAGACTCCACACTCTCCATTGGCCCTCCTGCTCCGTGATACACTCCCTGGAGTCTCCCAACAGAGATTCGGGAGATGGATTATGGATCTCAGTGGCCGGAGTCTGCAGGTGAACCACAAAGCCAAGTATGTTCTGTCCCAGTTACTGAACCTAACTGGCACCGAACATGACTGTGGCCAACCAGCGCATATCAACGCGCCACAAATTTTCAGGACCGATAAACATCCAGAAGACAGAGTCATCTTTGTTGATGGCTCTCGATTTTTCATGGATGGGACCTATGTCACAGGTTTTGCTGTGCTGGATGAGACCACAGGTACCCAGAATCTTGTCAAGTTACCGGGTCACATGTCGGCACAACGGGCGGAACTGGAGGCGGTCAAGGAAGCCTTGCTTCTTCAACCCCCAGGGAAACGAACTATATATAGCGACAGTTCATATGTAGTTCGCTCTCTCACCCTGCACCTGGACACATGGAAAAGACGAGGATTTGTGGATAGCCAAAACAAACCTCTGGCGCATTTGTCGGTCCTGAAAGAACTTTGGGAATGGGGCATGGCACACCCGGCGGAAGCAGCCATCATAAAAATCCCTGCGCATCAGAAAGGGGATGAGCCTTTGACGCTAGGTAACAACAAGGCGGATGAATTGGCCAAACTAGCGGCAGTGTCTGGGATCCTTCAGGAAACAGACACTGAGCCGCTACCGGCCTACCAGATTGCAGTTCGTACCAACCTGAGTAAAGGCCCGGTGTCATTTGAGGAGGAACAAGCAAAAGACCCTCTTCTAATGACACACCTCACATCTCCACAGCATCCCTGGTCAAGACAGCAAGGGATCCTGTGTTATGATGCCGGTACACAACAGCTTCCTCTTCCCGTGGTTCCACAGCATCTGCAAGCAGAACTGACCAGATTGAACCACCAACTGTTTGGACACCTGGGCCGGGATAAACTCTTGTCTCTCCTGAGAGACAAATTATACTGGCCGGGAATGTCCAACACGGTAGAGGAAGTAACACAACAGTGCCTGGTATGTGCTCAGGTTAACCCAAGGGCGTCAGCCCTGAAGCCGGTGTTGCAGCGAGTTCCTCCTGCAGATGGTCCATGGTCCGCACTACAAATAGATTTTATAGGACCTTTACCAACAGGAAGTCGTAACTATCGTTACGCACTGGTGGTAGTGGATGTTTTCTCTAAATGGGTAGAAGCCATCCCCACGGTCAACGATTCGGCTACAACCACTGCCCGTGTTCTCTGGGAACAGGTTCTGTCACGATGGGGTATTCCCAGATTGATAGAGTCAGACAGAGGGACCCATTTCACGGGTAAGGTAATGAAAGCGCTTTGTGGTCTTTTAGACATAAAGCAAAGGTTTCATGTGCCTTACCACCCTCAGTCAGCGGGCATCGTGGAGCGGATGAACCGGACCATAAAAACACGACTTTCTAAAGCACTACTGGAGAAAGGTTCCTCATGGGTAACCTCTCTGCCAGCCGTGCTCATGGGAATCCGAGCTACCGAGGCTACCAGTACCGGTATCACCCCGTTCGAACTAATGACCGGACGCAAAATGCCCTTATGCCTGCCCAATGAACCCCTGGTGTCAGAACTAGTGAAGAACGCCATCGCCAGAGACCTGTTTCTCCAACAGGTACAACTAAACCTGAAGGAGTTATTGCCTCATGCAGCAATACGGCTACACAGACCGTATCTACAGGGGGAAACACCAATGCCCTCTGTAGGAGAGCTGGTGATGGTGAAAATCTTCCGTCGGGCCGGCCCCTGGGATGCAAACTGGGAAGGACCCTATCAGGTCCTTGAAGTAATGGGTGACACCATGCTAAAGGTGCAAAGGCCGATGACAACCAAGAAAAAGTCACGTAGGCGACAGGGAGTTTTATGGATCCATATCGACCAGGCCAAGGCCACCCGAGCCTCCCCAATACAATAACATAACCCTCACACAGTTGGGTAAACGGGGGGGGGGGGTTTTGGTGGGTCGAGGGTGGATCCATGAAACTAATTACATACACATTGAATTAACAGATCACGGGAGGGAGACTCACCAAGGTTACGACTAGCCTGAAAAGATATAGAAATCCTCTGAACATGGCATATCCCCAACTTGTGGCACTGGTGGTAAGCATGATGATGGCGGGCTCAACCTCTTCGGGGGAGGGCCTGGGAGTTAATAATGATATGGCTGACATATCTATGAATAAACCCGGCCTTTTAATGGTGGAATGTTTGGAGGGCAAAATCCTGAAACCATACAAGAACTTTTCCTTTACACCAGGACAGTGGTATCTGTATGGTTTCCAGAGGGAGAGTTTTGCCCAAGGTGTAATTCAACATTATACCCCTGTGGAGAATGTGTCTGCCATACAACATGATTTACATGCCCTCTGCCTCAAAGAATTCAGACATTTTCGGGACTCTGACCCTACTCCTATGAGTTCCTTAAGATGGGTGTCTAGGGACCCTCACTTACACCCTTACAAACGAGTGGAAACCAACACTACCACAGTGTTGTGTACCAAGGAGGGGGTTCTGAGCCCCGAGGATGTCACGGGTGCAGAATATAGTGGCTGGTATATCCTTAAAGCTACCTTCATAAGGAGGGATAGCCAAGATGGGCTGAGGGTAAGGACATATTTTGACAGACCCATTGCGATAAAGGGCACCCTAAAAGCTTATTGTATGTTAAGAGATTCCCAGATGATTATCACTAGGGAATCCAGTTATGTTCAGGGACATGTGTCCACAGATTACATACGAACCAGTATAATGATGCTAAAGTTAAACTGCAGTAACTCTGGCCAGGTCCTATGGAATGACCAGAGTGGTCCGGTAAAACTGGAAGGCTTTTACCAAGCCACCATTTTAAAAGTACGGACAGATGCCAAGGATCTCAGGTATGCTCAGTTAAGGGGATCTCCATCCATACGGTCTTTTATGATCACCATCATGAGAGACAAATGTGTTCAGGAGGTGACTGGATATTATTTCATCACCTATGCCCACTGGGAACAAGATACCCAGATGGTAACCTTGGACACTAATCCCTGGAGATGGGATTTGGTGTGCAATGGAGTGGATACCCCTACAGTGGATGTATGGATGGACGGTACCCCTATGAATGAGGAATACCGGGGGAGGTATGTGTCTTCCGATTGGAAAGACCCTAGTGGCAGGGATATTAACTTTGACATCAATATAGATGGTTCGTTTAGATGGCCTTTTTGCGAGGCAGTAGATGAAGGGTGCTGGACCTTTACACAATGGGTCTATCTGTCTAAATCCAAACCCGTAGGAAAACTAGTGCTACAGGTTGGAGAAAGTGACCAATGGTATCCGTTCAAAGGTAGAGGGCAAGTTTGTGTAACCGTGGTGAGGATCCCCTATGAAGCAACAGGTCTCCAACCTGTAAAAATGCATTTAGACTCTTGCAACGCCCCTATCCATCAATTGGCAGATCCTATAGCTCCTCAACTGTCATCCCCATGGAAGATCATCACGGGGACAAAATTCGTCCTTTTTACTTGGAGAATTTCCGTAGATGACTTCCGAGTCGACCAATGGGATCACAGATGTGGGGAGTTTGTGAGGAACCAAATTGACATGATAAGAGGTTGGATAGAGGCGGGGCAAGAGGTAAGAAAGGATGATCTCATACACAGGAATCAAAGGGGAAGAAGAGATCTGATAGCCATGGGACTAGGCGGAGGTGCATTGGGAGTGGGCGCCCTGAACACTATGGATATGGAAGTCCTGAGAGGTAAACTTGGGGATGTTGCGCGACACGCCGGAGAAGGATTCGAGACCCAGCTTGATGTAAACCACGTCTTAGAGGGTTTGCAGCATTCGCACATAGATGCCACTACCTCTCTATCTTCTGCTTTACGAGAGAAGTTTAGAAGGTTAGTTGTGGGTCTCTTGAAAGAACAGGATAGAGCTCAGCTCGCTCTGGCGTGTACGCAAGTCCAGAGTGAACTCTCAGGCAACCTTAAACATATTGTATCATCGTTGTACGGCGGCCACTTTCCATTTAACCTCCGCCAACGGGTTAGTCCTCTTATATCTCCTTTTGCAGCCAATCACACCAACTGGTGGGTAGTACAGTGGCATGGCTGTAGGAACCTCACTTGCACTGCGTCATCATTGGCGCCGGTATCTGGTCATCTTAGACAGGGTTACAGTGCAGTTAACCTAGGGATTGTCATAAATAACCAGACGGTGCTTCATCCACAGCTCCCCTCGGGCGTTCTAACCTATGAGGGAGGCCATCCTTATCTGTTAGACACAGAGGGATGCTGGAAGAAAGAGGATGCCATTCTCTGTCAAGGTGGTCAGGATCGGGTGTTAAGACACCAGTGCTGGAGCACCGAGGGGTCCTGTGAGATGAAGGCCAGCCCAATGCCCTCCTCCCCTAAATACTTGGGGCAAGGATATTGGTGCTGGTACCAGAGGCAAAATATGTCTTACACCATTTATGGAACTAATTGCACCGAGAGAGGAGAACTCCTCCCTGGAGCGTATTGCACCCTTAGTCCCGTCCTAGGTTTAGATGTCGCAGAGCTACAAGGAAGGACACCAATCACCCCAGAGAAGAGACTCGACATCCGCCCTGACGTTCCGGTGAGACTCCAGAGGATTCCTCTTGGTTTTGGGATAGAGCTCAAACACCTCCTACTAGACTTCAGCCAAGAAGACGAAATACTTCAGAATCTTCGAGAAACGGAGAAACGGGCCACCATCCAACTGACCCACGACAAGAACAAAATAACGGCAATCACTACCGCCTTGGACAAGGACTCCAAAGTTTCCTGGTGGGAAAGTCTGTTCGGCTACAGTCCCAAGGCAACATCCTTCTTTAATCTATTGATACACCCGGTGATAGTTCTTCTGGTTCTGGTAATCATCATGTACACGGGACTGTGTCTAATCTACAGGAGGGTCAAGAGACTTGCGGACCACCTAAACCAGAACCAGACAGAGCTTCATGAAGTCAATCGTAGGAGGCTCAGGACTTAGCTCCAACAAAGTCCTGAAGCCAGAGACTGTATGGACATACTGTTTCCTATGAGGATCAGGATGAAAATCCAAAGGACATTCTGTAACCTCATAGCATTATATATATATGTGTGTTATAATATAGTAGAGTTTCATATAAGGGTTCGGGATGTATCCTAGGCCACTCTGTAACCGTTATACTGTGTATAGATTCATATTGATGATAAGCCTGTGAGTTCCTTGTGTGCCCGTGGAGGCTCTGGGTGCAATTGTGCGACGGCCATACTACATTATGGTTGAACGCACACTTGCATCCTATAGTCATTTCCCAATGACACGGAAGTCTGTTAACTACCGGCATCTTTGGAGGTGTAGAAAGATAGGCCAGGTTTCTGGAGCCTCTATGGGTACACACTAAATTGAATTAGGCTGTATGGGGAGGGATGGGACCTGTTTGTGTGAGTGGGGAAGAGTAGATTCCCTAGGGTCAGGCCCCTCATTATCAAAGCATTTGCCACTTTAACATCGACAATGGTGACTTTTTGTAAGGGTTGGACTGAATGGTGGTAGTGCGGGGTTCCTTCCCGCGGTTAGAATTTAGGTACTATGACATCACCCCGCACCAGAAACTCTGTCCTGCCTTATAAATATCTACGTATCTGTCCACGGGAGAACCTCTCGAACAACTAAGTCTTCAATCAAGATAATTTAAAAGGCCAACCTACAGCCGTCAGTACCCCAGAAAGAGGTGCTACATAAGGGTAAAGTCATTCCAGAATCATTGGGAGTGACTGACACCGAAGGACTGGCACTGACATTGCGGGGGACTGACGCCGGGAAAGCAACACTGGCAAAGAGAAAGAAAAGACCATACACGGTCGCTGAGTGGAGTGATCAAAAGACTGCAAGGGTGAAGCCGTTCCGGAGTTTGGGAGTGGCTGTCACCTGAAGATCATAAGATACCAAGAAAGTTATCCAAGGAGAAGAAGATGGTGTATTCGGTGGATGGAGACCTTTTAATGAGAGGCAGGATGGAGATGTTATACACGATGAGTGATGTCTAGGTACCTAAGAGTCAGATTACTTTAGTCCTCCCTGAACTGTCACCAAGGCTACGATTGAGGAGGCAAATGCCTCCCAACCCTTCCCCCAAAATGTTTATTGTCGTATTCCCGACAACAGGGGGATTGTTGAGGGAAATGTCATATTGAAATATATATGTATATATGCCTTGACATATATACATATATATTAGCCCTTGTCCATGGGCTCGTCCGGGTGGGATCTGTGGATATGCACGGAGATGTATATAGGCCCCTTTTCGGCCTGCATCTCCGTGTATATGTATAGATACAGGTATGGATGGGCGTAATATTTGTGCCCTGTGTATAGCTGTATATTCATGGATGTGCCCCAAACATCAATGAATATAGACATATGTATTTAGATAAATATATATATATAGATATAGATATATATGTGTATGGATGTGCCCCAAGCATCCATACCCATATAGTATCAGACAATATGTGACCCCCCCTCCCCTCCTCCTGCATCCCTGCAGGGGATGAGGAAGGTCACCAGCTGGCTGGACAATCATGTCCAGCCTCTGGTGACATCAAAAGGCATGGGATCAATAGAGATCCGATGCCTTTTGGTATTTAACTATCCCCAGCTGCTGGGGATAGTTAACATAACAGAGAGAGGGAAACAAACATCCCTCCCTCTGTTATCTGCATACCTCCGGCGCAATAATTATCGCGCCGCGAGGTATGCAGGGGACTACAGGCGGAGGATCAAAGGAATCCTCCGCCTAGAAGCGCGCTCTGGGAGGCGCGGGCCGGCGCGGTGACGTCATATCACCGCGCCGGCCCACGTGTTCGGGCCGACGGCGCGCATGCGCGCCGCGGGACGGGGGGCCTCGGGAGCGAGCGCTGCTGGACTTAAATAGTCCAGCAGCGCTACGCTGCGGTAGTCAGGACGACCACCCCAGCAGGAGAATCATCCCCGGACAAACGAGCCCCCCCTGGACAACGAGCAAGAAACCATAAGTATCTACCCCCCTATACCACCAACGATATCCTCCTATACCCTATCTACCCCCCTATACCACCAACGATATCTACCCCCCTATACCACCAATACCCTCCTATACCCTATCTACCCCCCTACAATACACCCTCCTATACCCTATTTACCCCCCTATACACCCTCATAACCCTCCCTTGGTTCCCCTATTCCCCTCATACCTTTACTGCCCCCATACAATACCTTCATCCCCTGTATCCCTGGTTACCCTTACCTTCCCCTGTCCCAAGACCTGATATCCCCTGCGTTCATACCCCTTGTACCCCGTAGGGACAGTGATTAGTAAGGCGGGTTGGTTTATGATATTTGTGTGTATGAATACTATGTGGGGTGGAATTTGGGATTGTGCTGTATAGTTAGAACCGTGTTAGTATATTGTATTAGTGTGTGTATTTATATTGTAGTGCGCTGTTATAACGATATATATCTATCCCCTTGTTATAGATATATATAGTTATAAACATAATAGTACCTCTATTGTTGTAAAGTTTTGCCGCAATAGAGGTAGTATATTATTGGCATTGTGTTACTAGTGTATAATTAATAAATACGTTGTCATTCACACCTATTGTGTAACGTGTGATTACTAGTGGTAGTCAGTAAGGCGCATGCAGTAAGTGTAGTTGGTGATTAGACTAAGGTAATCAGCAGTAAATTGTTGTTCATTAAGGCATAAATAGGCGGAGTCATCACCAGACGATTACGCCTATTTATGAATATTAATTATTGAGATTTGCATAAATATCAATAATTAATACCCCCTTTAACAGCCACCATCCTCCTCCTGGTCCAGCATCTTCAGCCACGTCAACCACTGCTGTCCTCCTTGACCCCTCTCAACCACGCGCCACTCTGCCTCTCACCTTCAGCAGTTCCATCTCAACTGCCCACAGTCAGGTGTCTGTAAAGGAAATGTTTGAGCGTAAGAAGCCAATGTCACAGAGTCACCCCCTTGCCCGGCGTCTGACAGATGGCTTGACTGAACTCTTAGCCCGCCAGCTTTTACCATACCAGCTGGTGGAGTCTGAGGCCTTCAAAAAATGTGTCGCTATTGGGACACCACAGTGGAAGGTACCCGGATGATTTTTTTTTTTCAAAAAAGGGAATCCCAAACCTCTACTCAGTCATTGAAAATGAAGTCATGGCATCTCTGGCATACAGTGTTGGGACAAGGGTCCATCTGACCACTGATACCTGGTCTGCAAAGCACGGTCAGGGCAGGTATATCACCTACACTGCGCATTGGGTCAACCTGCTGACGGCTGCCAAGCATGGAATGCGTGGCTCTGCAGCAGAGTTCGTGACACCGCCATGACTTGCAGACAGGCCTACTGCCACCTCCTCTACTCCTCCTACTCCATCCTCTTCCATAACCTCCTCGGCTGAGTCCTCTTCTGCTGCAGTGTCTGGCTGCACATCCAGGGGCTATTTCACATCCCGGATACGACAGTGTCACGCTGTCTTGGGGTTGAATTGCCTGAAAGCAGAGAGCCACACCGGACCAGCACTACTGTCCGCCCTGAACGCACAGGTGGATCAGTGGCTGACCCCGCACCAACTGGAGATCGGGAAAGTGGTGTGTGACAACGGAAGCAATTTGTTGGCGGCATTGAATTTGGGCAAGTTGTCACATGGGCCGTGCATGGCACATGTGTTGAATCTCATCGTACAACGCTTTGTGTCTAAGTACCCAGGCTTACAGGACGTCCTCAAGCAGGCCAGGAAGGTGTGTGGCCATTTCAGGCGTTCCTACACGGCCATGGCGCACTTTTCAGACATTCAGCGCCAAAACAACATGCCAGTGAGGAGCTTGATTTGCGACAGCCCGACACGTTGGAATTCAACACTCCTAATGTTCGACCACCTGCTCCAACAAGAAAAAGCCGTCAACGAGTATTTGTATGATCGGGGTGCTAGGACAGCCTCTGCGGAGCTGGGAATTTTTTTGCCATGTTACTGGATGCTCATGCGCAATGCCTGTAGGCTCATGCGTCCTTTTGAGGAGGTGACAAACCTAGTCAGTCGCACCGAAGGCACCATCAGCGACCTCATCCCATTTGTTTTCTTCCTAGAGCGTGCCCTGCGAAGAGTGCTGGATCAGGCTATAGATGAGCGTGAAGAGGAAGAGGAAAAGTTGTGGTCACCATCACAACCAGAAACAGCCTTGTCATCATCGCTTGCTGGACCTGCGGCAACGCTGCGAGAGGAGTATGAGGAAGAGGAGTCAGAGGAGGAATGTGGCTTTGAGGAGGAGGAAGACCAACCACAGCAGGCATCCCAGGGTGCTCGTTGTTGTCACCTATCTGGGACCCGTGGCGTTGTACGTGGCTGGGGGAAGAACAGACCGTCAATGACATTAGTGAGGAGGAGGAGGAACGGGAAATGAGTAGCTCGGCATCCAACCTTGTGCAAATGGGGTCTTTCATGCTGTCATGTCTGTTGAGGGACCCTCGTATAAAAAGGATGAAGGAGAACGACCTGTACGCTACTAGACCCCCGCTATAAGCAGAAAGTGGCGGAAATGTTACCAAATTACCGGAAGTCAGAAAGGATGCAGCAGTTCAAAACCAAACAAAAAAATATGCTTTACACAGCTTATAAGGGGGATGTCACAGCACAACGGGAATCTAACTGAGGAAGAGGTGAAAGTAATCCTCCTCCTACCACGACCACGGCGGCAAGGACAGCACGCTTTACACATGTGATGTTGATGGAGGACATGCAGAGCTTTTTCAGTCCTACACATCGCCACAGTCCTTCGGCATCCAGCCTTAGAGAACGACTCGACCGACAGGTGGCAGACTACCTCGCCTTAACTGCAGATATCGACACTCTGAGGAGCGATGAACCCCTTGACTACTGGGTGTGCAGGCTTGACCTGTGGCATGAGCTATCCCAGTTTGCGATAGAACTTCTGGCCTGCCCCGCTTCAAGTGTCCTGTCAGAAAGGACCTTCAGTGCAGCAGGAGGCATTGTCACTGACAAAAGAAGTCGCCTCGGTCAAAAAAGTGTTGATTACCTCACCTTCATTAAGATGAATGAGGCATGGATCCCGAAGGGACTGACAGTAGGGGATACGTTTGACTAACAAAAGGCATAATGACATGCCTTGGCCTCAAAATGGTCCCCACGCTGCTGTATTTAATGTCTGCATACCGGATGACTTTCGTGATTTCTCCGCCACCAACTAGGGTTCAAGCCGCAATGTTTTAGTCACCTTTCTGCCTTGAAAACATAAATTTTTCCGGCCGCTGCTACAACAGCGGCTGCAACAATAACATTGTTTTTCAGGCATGTGTACATGCCTAATTTTTCTGGCCTCTGGTGCTGCACTGTGGCTGCAAAAACAAAACAAAAAAAAAGGCACATAAAAGTGTCAATTCCCCTTTCGTGATCGTTACCTTGTTGTGGTGAAGGGGCTTGCGTATCACAATGAAGCGATCATCACCTCTATGAGTGTGTTGGCAATGTTGCCACACCCCACATGATAAGGGCATTGCTTCATTATGATCAGACCAAAAGCGATAGGCTGGATGTTTTTTCATAGAAAAGTTGTATGGATGGGTTTTTAATACATAAAATAAAAAAATCATAATAAAGTCTCTTAATAGTTTATTAGAAATAATGCAGACAATTTAAAAAATCCCCATCAATTCCAAGTACAAAGCTCAGAACTAAATTATTCCAGGATGTCGTAGTGGTTCGTTAATTCGACAATGGTTAATCAATTCGACACACGTCCCCGGATAGGGGACGTAACAGGGATTAAACTGATAGGAATAGTACTAGTTAAGACACCACTCATATAGGGTGTCACAGCACATTGCTCCGTGCACGCGCAGTGCCCCAACTTGGGAGTAAGAGGACCGAACAAGCTGCTTTTTCCATCTCCCGGTTCCTAAAATCAATTCAGTTTGGTGTATCTGAGTTTGGTCTGTCACTGTGAAGGCAGTCGAAGGTACCCGGCCTAAATTTTTTTTCACAATAGGCAATCCCACCCTGACATTGGACGTAACAGGGATTAAACTGATGAGAATAGTACAACAGAAAATAGCACTCATATCGGGTGTGACAGTAAATTGCGCGGCGCAGACGCAGTGACCGTGGCGTGGATTCAAACAAAGGGGAGGGAGCCAGCGTTTTTTTAACCATCTCCCCGTTCGAAAAATCAATTTAATAAATGGACCCCAGATTGGAGATGTCACGTAACAGGGATTAAACTGATAATAAGAGAGAACTACAGGAAATACCACTCAAATCGGGTGGGACAGTAAATTGCTCGGTGCAGACGCAGTGACCGTGGCATGGATTCAAACAAAGGGGAGGGAGCCAGCGTTTTTTTAACCATCTCCCCGTTCGAAAAATCCATGTAATAAATGGACCCCAGATTGGGGACGTAACAGGGATTAAGCTGATGAGAAGAGAGAACTATAGAAAATAGCACTCATATCGGGTGGGACAGTAAATTGCACGGCGCAGATGCAGTGACCGTGGAAATAAAACAAAGGGGAGGGAGCCAACGTTTTTTTAACCATCTCCCCATTCAAAAAATCAATTCAATTCACCTTTCCGGGACCCTTGGTGTTGTACGTGGCTGGGTGGAGGAAGAAACCTTCAATGACATCAACGGGACATGGCTAGCTTGGTATCCAACCTTGTGCAAATGGGAAGTTTGCGGTTGGGCAAATGGACTGTTTGCGGTTGTTTGCGGTGCATTAAAAGGGGAGTTTGGTCTGTCAATGTCTGTGAAGCGGGGGCGTAACCCTTACACTACCTGATCGATACAACATCATACCTGATCGTATACACACACTGGATGTTTTAAACCACATTGTTCAAAAAAATTTAGGATTGTTAGGTGATTTATGCCCTTTTTGGATTAAAACCCAACTCTGCGTCAACTATGTAATTTTCCATGGGAGTTTTGCCATGGATCCCCCTCCGGCATGCCACAGTCCAGGTATTAGTCCCCTTGAAACAACTTTTCCATCACTATTGTGGCCAGAAAGAGTCCCTGTGGGTTTTAAAATTTGTCTGCCTATAGAAGTCAATGGCGGTTCACCCGGTTCGCACGTTCGCAAACATTTGTAGAAATTCGCGTTCGCCGTTCGCGAACAGAAAATTTTAGGTTCGCAACATCTCTAATCACAGCCACCTGTAAGAGATCAGGTGCTGCCAGGCAGCAGGGGCCAGTTATGTACACAGCTCTCAGTATATTCTAACTTGAAGCGCCCCCATCACTATAGGAACGCCTCTGTGTTAGAATATACTGTCGGATCTGAGTTTTCACGATCTAACTCAAATCCGATGGTATATTCTAACATAGTGGTGTTCCCATGGTGATGGGAATGCTTCAAGTTAAATAATACCATCGGATTGGAGAAAACTCCGATCTGATGGTATATTAATAGGGACTCCTGACTTTACATTGAAAGTCAATGGGGACGGATCCGTTTGCAATTGCACCATATTGTGTCAACGTCAAACGGATCCGTCCCCATTGACTTGCATTGTAAGTCTGGACAGATCCGTTTGGCTCTGCACGGCCAGGCGGACACGAAAACGCTGCAAGCTGCGTTCGGGTGTCCACCTGCTGAGCGAAACGGAGCCATACTGATGCATTCTGAGCGGATCCTTATCCATTCAGAATGCATTGGGGCTGTACGGATCCGTTCAGGGCCGCTTGTGAGTGCCTTCAAACGGAACTCACAAGTGGAACCCCGAACGCAAGTGTGAAAGTAGCCTAAAGCAAAATTTTTAATTGATTTTGGAACTGCTGCATCCTTTCCGACTTCCAGTAATTCAGTAACATTTCAGGCACTTTCTGCATATATCGGGGGGCTAGTAGCGTGGACACCCAGTACAGGTCGTTCTCCTTCAGTCTTTTTATACGAGGTTCCCTCAATAGGCACAACAGCATGAAAGACCCCATTTGCACAAGGTTGGATGCCGAGCTACTCATGCCCTGTTCCTCATCCTCAGTGATCTCACTGAAGGTATGTTCTTCCCCCCAGCCACGTACAACACCACGGATACCAGATAGGTGACAACGAGCACCCTGGGATGCCTGTTGTGGTTGGTCTTCCTCCTCCTCCTCAAAGCCACATTCCTCCTCTGACTCCTCACACTCCTCTTCCAGCGTTGCCGCAGGTCCAGCAAGCGATGCTGATAAGGCTGTTTCTGGTGGTGATAATAATGACAACAACTCTTCCTCTTCACGCTCATCTACGGCCTGATCCAGCACTCTTCGCAGGGCACGCTCCAGGAAGAAAACAAATGGGATGATGTCGCTGATGGTGCCTTCGGTGCGACTGACTAGGTTTGTCACCTCCTCAAAAGGACGCATGAGCATGAGCGTCCAGTAACATGGCAAAAAAAATTCCCAGCTCCGCAGAGGCTGTCCTAGCACCCCGGTCATACAAATACTCGTTGACGGCTTTTTATTGTTGGAGCAGGCGGTTGAACATTAGGAGTGTTGGATTCCAATGTGTCAGGCTGTCGCAAATCAAGCGCCTCACTGGCATGTTGTTTCGGCGCTGAATGTCTGAAAAGGGCGCCATGGCCGTGTAGGAACGCCTGAAATGGCCACACACCTTCCTGGCCTGCTTGAGGACGTCCTATAAGCCTGGGTACAAAAGCACAAAGCGTTGTACGATCAGATTACACACATGTGCCATACACGGCACATGTGTCAACTTGCCCAAATTCAATGCCGCCAACAAATTGCTTCCGTTGTCACACACCACTTTGCCGATCTCCAGTTGGTGTGGAGTCAGCCACTGATCCACCTGTGCGTTCAGGGCGGACAGGAGTGCTGGTCCGCTGTGACTCTCTTCTTTTAGGCAAGTCAACCCCAAGACGGCGTGACACTGTCGTATCCGGGATGTGGAATAGCCCCTGGGGAGCTGGGGGGTGCTGTTGATGTGGAGCAAGACTCAACAGCAGAAGAGGACTCAGCCGAGGAGGTTATGGAAGAGGATGGAGTAGGAGGAGTAAAGGAGGTGGCAGCAGACCTGCCTGCAAGTCGTGGCGGTGTCACCAACTCCGCTGCAGAGCCAGGCATTCCATGCTTGGCAGCCATGAGCAGGTTTACCCAATGCGCAGTGTAGGTTATATACCTTCCCTGACTGTGCTTTGCAGACCAGGTATCAGTGGTCAGATGGACCCTTGCCCCAACACTGTATGCCAGACATGCCATGACTTCCTTTTGCACAATTGAGTACAGTTTGGGGATTGCCTTTTGTGCAAAGAAATTTCGGCCGGGTACCTTCCACTGCGGTGTCCCAATAGCTACAAATTTTTTGAAGGCCTCAGACTCCACCAGCTTGTATGGTAAAAGCTGGCGGGCTAAGAGTTCAGACAAGCCAGCTGTCAGACGCCGGGCAAGGGGGTGACTTTGTGACATTGGCTTCTTACGCTCAAACATGTCCTTGACAGACACCTGACTGTCAGCAGACGAGCAGGAACTGCTCAAGGCGAGAGGCGGAGTTGCGGGTGGTTGAAAGGGGGCAAGGAGGACAGCAGTGGTTGACGTGGCTGAAGGTGCTGGACCAGGAGGAGGATGGTGGCTTTGAGTTTGTGTGCTGATTTTACTCATATGTTGATCCCATAGGCGTTTGTGATGTGAGATCATGTGCCTTCGCAAAGCAGTTGTACCTAGGTGGGTGTTGGACTTCCCACGACTCTGTTTCTTTTGGCACAGGTTGCAAATGGCAACGCTGTTATCAGAGGCAGACACACAAAAAAAAATGCCACACTGCTGAGCTTTGCAATGATGGCGGTGGTGGTAACAGCATGCGTTGATTGGCGTGCTGTCTGGCTGACCCCGGGTGCCGATACATGCTGTCTGACTGTGCCACTAGCTCCTTGCAACGACCTCCCTCTGCTTCCAACTCATCTCCTCCTCCTCCTCTTTGTCTCCCCATCTGAACTTTCCCCCTGTTCATCTTCTCTTCGAGCGGGCATCCACGTGACATCCACGGACACATCGTCATTGTCACGAACTATGGATCCGACCGCTCCGGATCCCACAGCTGTGACGTAGTGGTCTGTGACGGAGTCTGCGCACACACAGAGACCTCACGTGACCGGGGTATTACCACTCGGCTAACACCCCCCACTACACTTCGGTAACTGCCACCACGTGGGTTCCCGGTCCACGAGCCGACTATCCGGGTCATTCACTATCACACAGATCAGTGGATGAACCGGATATCACTTACTGACCAACCGCAGTCAATCACCCCCAGCTACAATTCCTAAATGCAATGTAACTAACTACCTGGTAACGTCTCTTCAAAGGCAAGGTACGTTGTTCAGGCAGCTTAGAATATGGAAGACTTGGCCACTTAGATTTTATAATCTTTAATAAGCGGTAAAAAGCAGTGCATACAAGTCTAATGAAAATGACTATAAATCTACAGAATAATAATAACAATATAAATAATCACGACAGTTCAAATGAAAGGGAAAAAGATGAAAGAATACTTAGTTTCTCTGGAGGGTTTCAGATGGTCGTTCATATGTCCTTTTTGAATCCTTGCAAACCCCTTTTCAGTATGTATCAGGGGAGACCCTCAAAGTTCTTCTGATACAGGGATATGCCGTCAATGTCCAATTAAGTGTCTGGTGATGTTCCATGGGTCTCTCTCCTCTGTCCTTGTGCATGGGTTTTTATGAACTCTGCCATGGGCAGGAGACTTACTCCTGTCAGCCAATGGCAGCAGAGTGACTGTCAATCCTAGGGATTGGCCTCCAAGTGTTTTATGACCCCATCAAAGTTCAGTTCCTACAATGAGGATTATACTTAAGCTCGTATCTCCTTGATACATCGGCATATTTTTATACAGAATACATATTTGCGATCCTTATTTATTTACCTACAAAATGAGACCACACACGGTAATGCTGGGACCTGTAGTTCTTCTACCACCCATAGGTCAGCTAAGGAATCACATCCTCTAGTCATATTTGATACCCAATTAACCACAATAGTCTGTAGAGCCTGGATCTGGTGTCAGAATGGGCATAAGTTGATTCATAAATGAAATATGAAAGTGGACTGGTTTTATGCCCAGAGCTAATTAAGGGCTATTAGCTCTCCTCAAACCAGACCTGGAAATTAATGACGTCACGCTCCAGCCAGGCTTGACAGCGAGCTGATCTTGGACAGGATGAGCTGGGCCTGGTGTAGCTTTTATGACCTTTTATTGCTGGCCTTACAGAGTAGTGGTAATAAAAGTGTCCATCTATATCATAGGTAACCCAGGCTTCAAGAAGATGAGAGTTCACTGGTTTTTTACATAGGCCAGAAGCATATAAGATGGCTACCCAGAGGAATTATGTATGTATGCCGGCACACCTCCCTCTTTTAAAAGGTTGCCTGGGGAAATGGCCACAAGCCTATTCCCCAGCAACCCAGCCGTCTCCGGACGATTCTCCCTGCCGCGACAACCCGTCGGCATTTCCATGTAAACTACCTTTTCTGTGCTGCACGGTGAAGTTGTACTGCTGCAAAATCAGGCTCCATCTCAGCAGTTTCGCATTGTCTCCTGCGAGACGTGCCAACCAGCTGAGGGGATTGTGATCAGTGATCACTGTGAAATTGCGTCCATACAGGTAGTGTTGTAGCTTTTGCAGGGACCACACAATAGCTAAACACTCCTTCTCTATTGTGGAGTAGCTGGTCTCCCTGGCCAGTAACTTACGGCTCAGGTATAGTACAGGATGCTCCTCCCCGGCCTGGTTCACCTGACTCAGGACTGCACCCAGACCAAAGGCGGAAGCATCCGTGTGGACCACAAACTTCCGAGTGAAATCTGGGGCCTGAAGCACAGGAGCACTGGCTAGTGCATCCTTCAGGGTCTGGAAGCCTTGCTCGCATTCCGGCGTCCATGACACCGTCCTGGGCAGCTTCTTCTTGGTCAAGTCTGTCAGAGGCTTGGCCAGGGCGCTATAGTTCGGGATGAACTTCCTATAGTACCCGGCCGTTCCCAAGAAAGACATGACCTGCTTCTTGGTGAGAGGTGTTGGCCATCTCGTAATGGCTTTCACCTTCTCTATTTCAGGCCTCAGTGTGCCTCCTCCTACTCTGTGGCCTAAGTAAGTGACCTCATTCATGCCCAGCTGGCACTTGCTAGGCTTAACAGTTAGTCCAGCCGCAGCAAGTTTGTCCAGTACTTGCGACAGGTGCACCAGATGCTCCTTCCACGTGGGGCTATACACGGCAATGTCGTCTAAATAGGCGACAGCACATTCTTCTAGTCCTTCCAGTAAGTCATTCACAAGCCTTTGAAAGGTGGCTGGCGCATTCTTCATCCCAAACGGCATTACAGTAAATTCGTATAAGCCGAAAGGGGTGATGAAGGCCGACTTCTCCTGAGCCTCCGAGGTCAGGGGAATCTGCCAATACCCCCTGCTCAGGTCCATGATTGTCAGGTAGCTGGCTCCTGCCAACTTATCTAACAGTTCATCAATCCTGGGCATGGGGTAAGCATCCGAGGTTGTGATGGCATTCAGTTTCCGATAGTCCACACAGAACCTGGTTGTCTGATCTTTCTTCGGGACCAGAACCACCGGTGAGGCCCAAGCGCTGTGGGATTTCCGAATGACCCCGAGCTGCTTCATCTCCTCGATCTCTCTCCTGAGGTCTGCCTGGACCTCCAGTGAGACACGGTAGGCGGACTGCTTTGTGGGAGCATGTGTACCTGTGTCCACATGATGGACTGCAAGGTGAGTTCTCCCGGGTTTCCCTGTAAAAGTGTCACGGTGAGCCGTCAACACTTCTAAGAGCTGAGATCTCTGCTGGGACGAGAGTTGAGGGTTGAGGGTTAAGTCCACCTCCAACTCTCGAGTGTCAGCTAGCAGATCTAGTAGGGGGTCGGCCTCCTCCCTTTCGGGCAGGCTGCAAACCGGCATAACATGTGGCGTTCTCTCGTGATGCTCCTTGAGCATGTTGACGTGAAACGTCTTCTGTCTCCTACCTCCCTCTCCAAGGCCCACCACATAATTTACCTTACTCAGACATTTGACAATGGGGTACGGCCCTTCCCATGCAGCTTGCAGTTTGTTTTGCCGCATTGGCAGCAGGACATAGACCTTCTGCCCCTCCTGGTAGATTCTCTCTCGGGCAGTGCGGTTATACCACTGCTTCTGTTTGCTTTGGGCCTGCACCATATTCTCCTGTACCAGACCTACCAGCGACTCCATTTTGTCTCGGAACCTGAGGACATAGTCTACTACAGAGACTTCTGTTCCGGCAACCCTGCCTTCCCAAGACTCTCTGATTAGGTCTAGGGGACCTCTTACTCGTCGACCATACAGGAGTTCGAAGGGCGAAAACCCGGTTGACTCCTGGGGAACCTCTCTGTAGGCAAATAGCAGGTGAGGTAGATATCGTTCCCAGTCCTTCCCTTGCGCCTCCACAAACGTCTTCAGCATCTGCTTCAACGTCCCGTTGAAGCGCTCACAGAGGCCGTTTGTTTGTGGGTGGTAAGGGCTGGCTACGATATGGTTCACCTGTATTTTCCTACAGAGCCCCTGCATTAGTTCAGACATGAACTGAGGTCCTTGGTCGCTGAGAAGCTCAGCTGGGAACCCCACTCTCGTGAAGATCCCCAGCAGGGCGTCTGCAACCTTGTCCGCCCTAATGGAGGATAACGCCACTGCTTCCGGGTAGCGCGTCGCGTAATCCACCAGGGTTAATATGAACCGTTTACCCGAACTGCTGGGGATGGCCAGGGGACCAATGATGTCCACGGCCACCCTCCTGAAGGGTTCATCAATTATTGGTAAGGGATTCAATGGAGCTCGGTGACGGTCTCCTGCTTTGCCAACTCGCTGACAGGTGTCGCAGGACCTGCAGTACTTGGCGACATCTGCCCCGAGGCCAGGCCAGAAAAAATTCTGCATCACCCGGGACTTTGTTTTGGTTATTCCCAGGTGACCAGCTAAGGGGATCTCATGAGCCACTTGCAGTAATTGTTCCCTGAACTGCACAGGTACAATGAGCTGCCTCTTGAGTGGCCCCACCCTACTGTCACTGTGGGAGATGTCCTCCTTATACAGTTTCCCATTGTCCCAACACACTCGGTATTTGTCTCCCTCAGTGGGAGGGCTGGCAGCTAACCCTCTTAGCTGCTCCAAGGTAAGGTCATCTCGCAGGGCCTGCTCAAAGGCGGCACTACAAGTCCCAGCCAGCTGTCCTGTGGCGAACAGGGACAGTGGCTGAGGCTCTGACGCGGTTAAGTCCACGGGGTCCGAGCCGGTGGAAGGGGACACTTCCACTTGCTCTTCCCCAATGGAGCGTTCCGCTGCGGCTTTTGCAGCCCTGCGAGTGACGGGCAACACAGGCACAATAATGTCATCACATTTAACATTTGCACAACTTGAATCAGTTAAACACATGTTTGCTACCTGTGTACATACACCCGCCATCCCCTCTACATCTCCTGTCATAGGAGAACTGCTCCCACACACCCCACCTCCCACCTCCCGCGGTCCATCCCCAAGGTTATCTGATGTTACGCAAACATCCTTGCACAGTACCTCGGGATGTCCAGGGACCTCCATAGGGACGGGTGAGTCCTGTGTGCTTCCAGGGGGCACGTAGCACGAGACCAATCGTCCTAGGTCAGTGCCTAATAAAACATTTGTGGGGATCTCCGCAGAGACTCCCACCTCCCTTACTCCACTCCCAGCCCCCCAATCAAGGAAAACACGAGCTAGGGGAACATTAGGGCTCACCCCCCCAACTCCCGTGATGGTGAGGCTTTTGCCGGGAATAAGGTCTGCGTCATCCACTAGTTCAGGCCGAACTAGTGTGACTTCGGCTCCTGTATCGCGGAAGCCTGTGGTGCATCGGTTGCCCACAGTAACCGACTGTAGGTTGTCTGCGGTGTGTCTTGCAGCTCCATTCACTAACAGCACAGATGATGGGTTGCGGGCAAGCTTGCCAGGGGGTGCTGTCTTCTTCTCCGGGCACGAGTGGCTGAGGTGTCCTGGCTTGCCGCACGCATAGCACTTGCGCGCGTCTGTCGGTGCTGGCTTGACTCCTTCCGGTCTTTGTGCAGGCCTGTGAAAGGGTCGCTGGACAGGAACCGACAAAGCTGGCCGGGAGGAAGAAGCAGATGAAGATGTTCCTCCCAGACGGGACAGAGTGTCTTTGAATGCCCGAGTGCTGGGCATGGCGATGTATTCATCGGCTAGCTCAGCCGCCTCTCGCGCACTCTTCGGCTTGTGCTCACATACATATTTTTGCACATCTGTGGGGCAATTGGAGACAAACTGTTCTCGGACCATCAGATCCGCCAGGGACTGCTTGGTGTCCTCTGTGAGGGGATCAGACCACTGTTGGAAGGTGGTCTGCAACTTGCCCAGATGGTCCATAAAAGTATCTCCGGGCCCTCTCCGCAGGGACCGGAACCGTAAACGGTAAGTCTCTGGAGTCAGCTGGTACTTGACCAGAATAGCCTTTTTGATGACCGCGTAACTGGTACGCTCTGCTAATGGTAGTCCGACCAGGGCCTCCATAGCTTTGCCCTTCAGTGCGGACATTAGATGTCCCGCCCACTGTGGCTCTGGTACCTGGTACTGCTGGCATGAGGTTTCAAAAGCATGCAGGAAAAGATCAATGTCACAGTTCTCAGACTCCATCACAGGCAGTTTTGGCTTGACCATCAGGGATGGGCCTGTGGATGTGGCATGCCGGTCGGACCCCTGAAGCTGTACTCGGGCCAGGTCCAGTTCATGCCTGCGGACAGCTTCCCGTTCTCGTTCTGCAGCCTCGCGCTCAGCCTTGCGCTCTGCAGCCTCGAGCTCAGCCTTGCGCTCTGCAGCCTCGAGCTCAGCCTTGCGCTCTGCAGCCTCGAGCTCAGCCTTACGCTCTGCACTGACGTGCCTCCAGCAGCCGAAAATATAAGTCCGGGTTACTGAGCATTAGTTGGTCCAGACCATTTTGGGATGACATAGAGACAGAGTTATGTCCAGCTAGAGGACTGCAAGCCCCAGCAGGCTGTCCTCCTCCCAGTTCATCATCCTCATTCTGGAAGGGGTCACCTGGCTCAGGGGCCCCAGAGTCTCCTCCATTCTCTGAATCCTGCAGGGATGACTCTTGACTCCTCCGTGCACATAACTCCTGGATAAGGACAGTCTTATTTTTCCCATATACTTGGATGCCTTTGTGCTCACACAGAGCTGTGATATCAGCCACGCTCAGGACGTCATAATTCACGGATTCGGACATTATTGCCAAATAAAAGATAGGACAGAAAACAAGAGAGAGGGGAGGGTACTGTCGTGAATTATTATTCTATCAAAACTAATGCACTGTGCTTCGTCTTCCAGAATTTTTCAATCCTTTAGTACAGAGTTATGGACATAGAGTTATGGACATAACTTCATGCACTAATATTCTAAGCATACAGAATCCCGTAAGCTGCCACCATAAAAATGTCACGAACTATGGATCCGACCGCTCCGGATCCCACAGCTCTGACGTAGTGGTCTGTGACGGAGTCTGCGCACACACAGAGACCTCACGTGACCGGGGTATTACCACTCGGCTAACACCCCCCACTACACTTCGGTAACTGCCACCACGTGGGTTCCCGGTCCACGAGCCGACTATCCAGGGTCATTCACTATCACACAGATCAGTGGATGAACCGGATATCACTTACTGACCAACCGCAGTCAATCACCCCCAAGCTACAATTCCTAAATGCAATGTAACTAACTACCTGGTAACGTCTCTTCAAAGGCAAGGTACGTTGTTCAGCAGCTTAGAATATGGAAGACTTGGCCACTTAGATTTTATAATCTTTAATAAGCGGTAAAAAGCAGTGCATACAAGTCTAATGAAAATGACTATAAATCTACAGAATAATAATAACAATATAAATAATCACGACAGTTCAAATGAAAGGGAAAAAGATGAAAGAATACTTAGTTTCTCTGGAGGGTTTCAGATGGTCGTTCATATGTCCTTTTTGAATCCTTGCAAACCCCTTTTCAGTATGTATCAGGGGAGACCCTCAAAGTTCTTCTGATACAGGGATATGCCGTCAATGTCCAATTAAGTGTCTGGTGATGTTCCATGGGTCTCTCTCCTCTGTCCTTGTGCATGGGTTTTTATGAACTCTGCCATGGGCAGGAGACTTACTCCTGTCAGCCAATGGCAGCAGAGTGACTGTCAATCCTAGGGATTGGCCTCCAAGTGTTTTATGACCCCATCAAAGTTCAGTTCCTACAATGAGGATTATACTTAAGCTCGTATCTCCTTGATACATCGGCATATTTTTATACAGAATACATATTTGCGATCCTTATTTATTTACCTACAAAATGAGACCACACACGGTAATGCTGGGACCTGTAGTTCTTCTACCACCCATAGGTCAGCTAAGGAATCACATCCTCTAGTCATATTTGATACCCAATTAACCACAATAGTCTGTAGAGCCTGGATCTGGTGTCAGAATGGGCATAAGTTGATTCATAAATGAAATATGAAAGTGGACTGGTTTTATGCCCAGAGCTAATTAAGGGCTATTAGCTCTCCTCAAACCAGACCTGGAAATTAATGACGTCACGCTCCAGCCAGGCTTGACAGCGAGCTGATCTTGGACAGGATGAGCTGGGCCTGGTGTAGCTTTTATGACCTTTTATTGCTGGCCTTACAGAGTAGTGGTAATAAAAGTGTCCATCTATATCATAGGTAACCCAGGCTTCAAGAAGATGAGAGTTCACTGGTTTTTTACATAGGCCAGAAGCATATAAGATGGCTACCCAGAGGAATTATGTATGTATGCCGGCACAGTCATCATCAACCGCTTCACTTGTATCTGACAACTCAGCAAAGGAAGCAGCAGCGGGTACAACATCATCATCATCATATCGTACGTCCATCTGTGTAATGCTGCCTGACTGAGACATATCTCTGTTATCTACATCCTCTTGCAATAATGGTTGCGCATTACTCATTTCTTCCAATTGATGTGTAAATAACTCCTCTGACAGATCAAGTGAAGTGGCTGTGGTGCTAGTGTTGGTGGTGGCGGCAGGCGGGCGAGTGGTAACTTGAGAGGTGCCCGAAGCTGAGCTGGAGGAGGATGGTGCGTCAAGGTTCCGAGCAGAAGCTGTAGAAGATTGGGTGTCCTGTGTTAGCCAGTCAACTATGTCCTCAGAACTTTTCGAGTTCAGGGTACGTGGCCTCTGAACACTGGGCTTTATTCTAGGGCCAAACGGAATCACAGCACCACGACCACGATGGCCCCTGAGGCGGGCCTGCCTCTGCCTGTCATTTTTTTTTGGATTAGTTAAAGCTACTGTGACACCAGATATGAATGGCGCTGAAGTGACACTATGCACTTGCACTGGGCCTTAGACACACAAACACATGTGTGTAACTGACTGCTAGTTATTCAGTCCAAATTGTTATTTTTCTTTAAATATAATCAAATGTGACACCAGATATGAATGGCGCTGAAGTGACACTATGCACTGGCACTGGGCATTAGACACACAAACATGTGTGTAACTGTCTGCTAGTTATTCAGTCCAAATAGTTTTTTTTTCTTTAAATGCAATCGAATGTGACACCAGATATGAGTTGCACTGGTGACACTATGCACTTGTAGGGCTGTGAGCCTGACACACACATGCTGGCAGGCAACTGCAATTTGATTACACAGGAAAAAAAAAACAAGCAGACTGATGTTCTAGCCCTAAAAAGAGCTTTTTGGGGTGCTGTCCTTACAGCAGAGATTAGATGAGTCTTTCAGGACTGTAGTGGACACTGAATACACTAGCCTAGCTATCGATTTCCCTATTAAATCGGCAGCAGCTACACTGTCCCTCCTCTCACTAAGAATGCAGCTTCCGAATGAATCTAAAATGGATGCTGTACAGTAGGTGGGAAGGTCTGGGAGGGAGGGTCTGCTGCTGATTGGCTGGAATGTGTCTGCTGACTGTGAGGTACAGGGTCAAAGTTTATTCAATGATGATGAATAGGGGGCGGACCGAACATCGCATATGTTCGCCCGCCGCGGCAAACGCAAACAAGCTATGTTCACCGGGAACTGTTCGCCGGTGAATAGTTTGGGACATCTCTACTGCTGATCAAACCTAAATGTGTTGTTCGCAAGTATGAAGTGCAAGACTTCCTTCACAAACTGGCAATACATGTCACTTTTGTCGGTGCTGCTCACAACATCCATGACCGCCTCCGCCCCCATATTTTTTGTGGATCCATTTTTTGCGGACCGCTAAATACTGAAAAAGCCGTACAGTCGTGTGCAAGAGGCCTTAGTCAGGTGATTTGTAATAACTGGGATATATAAAAAAATTAACCCAGTCTGAAAGACGTGGTGATTAAAAGACCTTTGGTAGCGTTTAAAAGGTGTCACACACTAAAAGATACATTAGTTAGGAGCCGATTCACAGAGAATAAGAGCATTAACTGGTTAACCAGCAGAAAACCAGTGGGAAACTATAGGTGCGGGCTTGTTCTTTCTGCACCTATAGTCACCAACAAAGATATCTCATGTTTGGTGGGGGGAACCACAAAGTAACGCAATTGATCACCTGTAGGACAATGTATGTTGTCTATATTGTTATGTGTCGATGCAGAGCTTTTTATGTAGGAAAAACTATAAGACCAATGTTTTAGAGATTTAGAGAACATTCGAATTCGGTGAGGATGAGAAAAGGGTGTCCCCGCCTCATTGAACATGTGCGCACAGCTAATGCAGGTAACATCAAGAATTTAAGTTTTGTGGGCATTGAAGTTGTTCCTCCTTTAGCGCAGGGAGGAGATAGGCACAGCCTTTTGCTTCAAAAAGAAGCAAGGTGGATAATCCGCTCAGATACTATTAATGAGCTGGGCCTAAATGAGAGGAAAGACCTCAGCGCCTTCATCTAATACGGGCATCCTCCAACTGTTGTAAAACTACAACTTCCACAATGCCCTGCTGTAGACTGAGAGCTGTAGGCTGTTCAGGCATGCTGGGAGTTGTAGTTTTGCAACAGCTGGAGGGCCGCAGTTTGAGGATGCCTGATCTAATAGCTTAGTATTGCTGTCAGATATTTTATTCAGGTTTTTTAACTGTTTTTAATTGGTGTCTAAAGGTCACAGGTGCTGCTGTTAATTGCAGGTTGTGACGCTTAAAAAGGGCGCTGATGCTGCACCCTATCGTCAGTAGCCGGAAGAAGTGCTTTGTTTGTGAAACGGCCGTCGCTACTTTACTTTTCGGGAGATGTTAGTCCGCCCCAGCCCCATCTTTGTATGACAAGTTTGTCAAAGAATAAAGAAGTTTGAATCATCCAGTGGTGAGTGCCGCCTGTTTATCCTGTTTTCTACAATCAAGTTATCGCAAGTAATGTTTTTCTACGGACTGAGCACCACGTACACTGCATGATACAAGGGTCGTCAGATTGATTCGAGTTGGAATACGTACCGAGCGGAGCCGCCAGCGATTTCTTTTCTGTCTCTATTTTTGCCAAACATAACAAGTGTACATCAGTGAAAAAGGTTTCAATTTATTTTCCACACCTGCCTCCAATAGGCTAGGCCCAAATCACTGCTTAATTTTCTGTTCTTCTGATCTGCCAGAAGAACAAAAAAATAAACAAAAAAAAGCCTTTTCCGTCTGTAACAGATCTCAGATGGAAATGGCTAAAACAGAGGCAAAATGTGCGTAGCCGAGCATAACAGATGCTTAACCCCTTCAGGCCCCTGCCATTTTTCACCTTAAAGGGGTTGTCTGAGTTATGAAAAAAAAATATATAGCACAGAAAATCTGATGGGCAGCAATATATAACTAAGCTAAGCAAGTTTCAGACAAAAAAAAAAAATATATATATACAGTCAGGTCAATAATTATTGGGACATCGACACAATTCTAACATTTTGGCTCTATACACCACCACAATGGATTTGAAATTAAACGAACAAGATGTGCTTTAACTGCAGACTACCAGCTTTAATTTGAGGGTTTTTACATTCAAATCAGGTCAACGGTGTAGGAATTACAACAGTTTGATATGTGCCTCCCACTTGTTAAGGTACCAAATATAATGGGACAATTGGATTCTCAGCTGTTCCATGGCCAGGTGTGTGTTATTCCCTGATTATCCCAATTACAATGAGCAGATAAAAGGTCCAGAGTTCATTTCAAGTGTGCTATTTGCATTTGGAATCTGTTGCTGTCAACTCTCGAGATGAGATCCAAAGAGCTGTCACTATCAGTGAAGCAAGCCATCATTAGGCTGAAAAACAACTGTTTGGAACATTCTTAAAAAGAAGGAACGCACCGGTGAGCTCAGCAACAACAAAAGACCCGGAAGACCACGGAAACCAACTGTGGTGGATGACCGTAGAATTATTTCTCTGGTGAAAAAAACACCCTTTACAACAGTTTGCCAGATCAAGAACACTCTCCAGGAGGTAGGTGTATGTGTGTCAAAGTCAACAATCAAGAGAAGACTTCACCAGAGTGAATACAGAGGGTTCACCACAAGATGTAAACCATTGGTGAGCCTCATAAACAGGAAGGCTGGATTAGAGTTTGCCAAACGACATCTAAAAAAGCCTTCACAGTTCTGGAACAACATCCTATGGACAGATGAGACCAAGATCAACTTGTACCGGAGTGATGGGAAGAGAAGAGTATGGGGAAGGAAAGGAACTGTTCATGATCCTAACCATACCACCTCATCAGTGAATCATGGTGGTGGTAGTGTCATGGCATGGGCATGTATGGCTGCCAATGGAACTGGTTCTCTTGTATTTATTGATAATGTGACTGCTGACAAAAGCAGCAGAATGAATTCTGAAGTGTTTCAGGCAATATTATCTGCTCATATTCAGCCAAATGCTTCAGAACTCATTGGACGGTGTTTCACAGTGCAGTTGGACAATGACCCAAAGCATACTGCAAAATCAACCAAAGAGTTTTTTAAGGGAAAAATGTGGAATGTTATGCAATAGCCAAGTCAATCACCTGACCTGAATCCGATTGAGCATGCATTTCACTTGCTGAAGACAAAACTGAAGGGAAAATGCCCTAAGAACAAGCAGGAACTAAAGACAGTTGCAGTAGAGGCCTGGCAGAGCATCACCATGGATGAAACCCAGCATCTGGTGATGTCTTTGCGTTCCAGACTTCAGGCTGCAATTGACTGCAAAGGATTTGCAACCAAGTATTAAAAAGTGAAAGTTTGATTTCTCATTATTATTCTGTCCCATTACTTTTGGTCGCTTAACAAGTGGGAGGCACATATGCAAACTGTTGTAATTCCTACACCGTTTACATGATTTGGATGTAAATACCCTCAAATTAAAGATGACAATCTGCAGTTAAAGCACATCTTGTTCATTTCATTTTAAATCCATTGTGGTGGTGTATAGAGCCAAACATTTTAGAATTGTGTCAATGTCCCAATATTTATGGACTGGACTGTATTTCCTCATTTCCCTGGTTTTCTTCTGGCTCTTGTTTACATGCATTAAAAACAATCTCTGCCCCTCCGCCTGCACTGCTAAGGGCGTGTATACAAGAGTTGCCCTGAGTGCTGGGAGAATCAACAGCAACTTATATGTGTAGAACTACAAGTCCCAGCTGTATAATGACAAGGCTAAGGGAGTGGATACAAGAGCTGCCCTGAGTGACATGTCTGCCTGCTGAGAGACTCTGCAGCATGTTGTATGTGTGGAACTACAAGTCCCAGCTGTATAATGACACTGCAAAGGTAGTGAATACAAGTGCTGCCCTGAGTGACATGTCTGCCTGCTGGGAGACTCAGCAGCATGTTGTATGTGTAAGACTACAAGTCCCAGCTGTACAATGACACTGCTAAGGGAGTGAATACAAGTGCTGCCCTGAGTGACATGTCTGTCTGCTGGGAGACTCAGCAGCATGTTGTATGTGTAGGACTACAAGTCCCAGCTGTATAATGACACTGCCAAGGTAGTGGATATAAGAGCTGCCCTGAGTGCTGGTAGAATCAACAGCAACTTGTATGTGTAGAACTACAAGTCCCAGCTGTATAATGACACTGCTAATGCACACAGGATCTTCCCCTTACCTTTTTGTGAAATGCTCTCTCTAGTCTGTCAGCTCCTGTGCCCAGCATTGTCTCCTTACTGCTCCAGCTACCCAGTCTGGGCAGGGTTAATAATCCTAGGTGAGAGCAGTAAAGGGGTGTGTTGCCAGCACAGTGATGTCTTGTTTACAGGCTTGTAAATTAACTTTATCAGAGCAGGGAGAGAAGCTGACATCACAGGTCATGTGACCCTCAGTCAAATCTGAGAAACCAGCCACTGCAGATAAAGTGAGTTAATTAGAAAGCTGTTACATTTGCCTAGTTAAGAACATAGAAAGAACAACAAAATAACTCAGACAACCCCTTTATGAACCAGGCCATTTTTAGCAAATCTGACATGTGTCACTTTATGTGGTAATAACTTTAAAACGCTTTTACTTATCCAGGCCATTCTGAGATTGTTTTCTCGTCACATATTGTACTTCATGAGAGTGGTAAAATTGAGTCAAAACATTTCATTTTTATATATAAAAAAATACAAAATTTACCAAAAATGTGGAGAAATTAACAAATTTCACTTTCTCTACTTTTATAATAGATATTTCACAGAAGTGCAAGATACATTTGCATAGGGGAAATTAAGAAGCTATTACTGAACAAGAAATTCCTAAAAATTCTATTTTATTTATATGCAGATAAAATAATAACAAAACCCAAACTTAAATCTATTACAGGTAAGTATGATGACCTACAGTACAGACCAAACGTTTGGACACACCTTCTCATTCAAAAAGTTTTCTTTATTTTCATGACTATGAACATTATAGATTCACACTGAAGGCATCAAAACTATGAATTAACATATGTGGAATTATATACATAACAAAAAAGTGTGAAACAACTGAAAATATGTCATATTCTAGGTTCTTCAAAGTAGCCACCTTTTGCTTTGATTACTGCTTTGCACACTCTTGGCATTCTCTTGATTAGCTTCAAGAGGTAGTCACCTGAAATGGTCTTCCAACAGTCTTGAAGAAGTTCCCAGAGATACTAAGCACTTCTTGGCCCTTTTGCCTTCACTCTGCGGTCCAGCTCACCCCAAACCATTTTGATTGGGTTTAGGTCTGGTGACTGTGGATGCCAGGTCATCTGGCGCAGCACCCCATTACTCTCCTTCAAGGTCAAATAGCCCTTAAACAGCCTGGAGGTGTGTTTGGGGTCATTGTCCTGTTGAAAAATAAATGATGGCCCAACTAAACGCAAACCGGATGGAATAGCATGCCGCTGCAAGATGCTGTGGTAGCCATACTGGTTCAGTATGCCTTCAATTTTGAATAAATCCCCAACAGTGTCACCAGCAAAGCACCCCCACACCATCACACCTCCTCCTCCATGCTTCACGGTAGTAACCAGGCATGTAGAGTCCATACGTTCACCTTTTCTGCGTCGCACAAAGACACGGTGGTTGGAACCAAAGATCTCAAATTTGGACTCATCAGACCAAAGCACAGATTTCCACTGGTCTAATGTCCATTCCTTGTGTTCTTTAGCCCAAACAAGTCTCTTCTGCTTGTTGCCTATCCTTAGCAGTGGTTTCATAGCAGATATTCTACCATGAAGGCCTGATTCACACAGTCTCCTCTTAACAGTTGTTCTAGAGATGTGTCTGCTGCTAGAACTCTGTGTGGCATTGACCTGGTCTCTAATCTGAGCTGCTGTTAACCTGCAATTTCTGAGGCTGGAGACTCGGAAGAACTTATCCTCCGCAGCAGAGGTGACTCTTGGTCTTCCTTTCCTGGGGTGCTCCGCATGTGAGCCAGTTTCTTTGTAGCGCTTGATGGTTTTTGTGACTGCACTTGGGGACACTTTCAAAGTTTTCCCAATTTTTCGGACTGACTGACCTTAATTTCTTAAAGTGATGATGGCCACTCATTTTTCTTTACTTAGCTGCTTTTTTCTTGCCATAATACAAATTCTAACAGTCTATTCAGTAGGACTATCAGCTGTGTATCCACCTGACTTCTCCACAATGCAACTGATGGTCCCAACCCCATTTATAAGTCAAGAAATCCCACTTATTAAACCTGACAGGGCACACCTGTGAAGTGAAAACCATTTCAGGTGACTACCTCTTGAAGCTCATCAAGAGAATGCCAAGAGTGTGCAAAGCAGTAATCAAAGCAAAAGGTGGCTACTTTAAAGAACCTAGAATATGACATATTTTCAGTTGTTTCACACTTTTTTGTTATGTATATAATTCCACATGTGTTAATTCATAGTTTTGATGCCTTCAGTGTGAATCTACAATTTTCATAGTCATGAAAATAAAGAAAACTCTTTGAATGAGAAGATGTACACCAAACTTTTGGTCTGTACTGTATATCTGAAGATACAACATCAGCACAGTAAAAATAATATGGTATCAGCATGGAAAAGTAATCAGCCTATCATCTGCATGTATAATAGACCCTAGAGAGATGCAATGAATTAACCAGCAGTTGTTCGGTAATAACTCACAGTTACTTGTATACAGATGGTCTCAGAGACTCACGTTACACATCAAAAGGTTGTCTGTGGGCCTAGAGCCGAGAAGATGGGGTGGGGAAGATGTTCTCTCCCTGGGTTATCCCTGCCGGCTATCCCTAAACGCTGTCACTTGATGAACCATTTGGATATCTCCTTTTGGGAAAACGCGTCGGGCAGATTGTTTATTCAGCAGGGACACCTAGGGAATTTGAGGGTTTAGCCACCGAGAAGTGGGGTCACCCCTTTCGGGGGTGAGTGCTCTGCTTTTAGGCAGGGCTAGCCGGCAGGGATAACCCAGGGAGAGAACATCTTCCCCTCCCCATCTTCTCGGCTGCAGGCCCACAGTCAACCTGGTGATGTGTAACCGTGAGTCTCTTAACATCCTGAGACCATCTGTGTCACATATGAAGACACCCTGTGGTGGCCCTACAGTGGAAACCCCCAAAAAGTGATTTACACCCGAATACGCCAACACCCCATTTGTGATAAAAAAATGATGTATGGGTGCATGGCAGGGTTCAAAAGGGAAGTAGCGCCAAAGGGCTTTTGGAGGACAGATTTTGCTAGATTGGCTTTCGGAAGCTATGTCGCATATGAAAACACCATGAGGTACCCCTAGAATGGAAACCCCCAAAAAGTAACCCAATTCTGGAAACTACACCCTCAAGGAATACTTCAAGATGTGTAGTGAGAACTTTTTCCTAAAGAGCATTCATGGAATTGGCTGTGAAAATGAAAAATTGCAATTTGTTCCAGAAAAATGGACTTTAGGCCCAAATTTTTCACTTTCACAAGGTGGAACTGGAGAAAATGCACCCCCCAATTTATTGCCCATTTTCTCCTGATTACAGCAACATCTCTGTAACGGATCTCCTGGCATCCCGACCGGGTACCTCCGTCGATAGATGCTCCTAGTGCTTTCCGAGGACTCCAAGCACTCCACTTGACACCGTACGCACTGCAGACCCCACGAACCGCCACAGCTTGGTTGGGGTCTCACCGTCCTCCACCCACGCTGGACCCAAGACCGGGCTTCAGCTTCCAGTGGGTGAACCTCTCCTACATCCAGAGAGCAGGAACCATGAACAAGCTCTTACAAGAGCTTATACTCAGGGGAGTATTGTAATATAGCAATCCCCAAGAGTGTAGTTATCGCATTCCCCAAACATGAGCCAAAACTTCATGAAGGTATAAAGCAGCCTCTTTATTTTAACACACAAGCATTTTATACACATCTTCCAACAAGGTTACAGGCAGGCGAATACACAATATCCTCTGTCCGGGAGAAAACCGAGAAGTAATTTAATTATCTCTCAGGACAAAGGACATCGCCAATACACACAGAGAGACAATGGAACAGACCTCCCTACTCAACGTATACAATGTCCCACCCTTTTCAATACACATAGACATTTAACATCCCAAAATGGCACGAATTAGACTAGGGGTTCAAGTTAGTCCAAGTCCTTTGTGAACAACGGAGGGCTGGCTGATGAGAGGGCCCATAATCCTGGGGCAAGAGGCTAGTAGCCAGGCCCCTCCAAAACCCAGTGGTGAGGTTGGTTTCACCACAACCTCATATGTGCTTGTGTACTGTGATATGGGCGTACCACATGGGTCAGAAGGAAAGGAGCACCAAATGGCTTCTGGGAGGCAGATTTCACCGGAATAATTTACAGGCGCCATCTTACAATTGAACACACCCTGAGGTTGCCCTAGAGTGGAAACCCCCAAAAAGTGACCCCATTCTGGAAACTACACCCCTCAAGGAATATTTCCAGGTGTGTAGTGAGCACTTTGACCCATCAGGCGTTTCAGAGAATTAGGAAACGCTTGGCTGTGAAAATGAAAAATATTTTGTTTTCCAGAAAAAGTTTATACACCCGCATTTTTCACTTTCCCAAGGGGTAACAGGACAAAATGCGCCCCATATTTTGTTCCCCACTTCCCCCCGAATACACCAACACCCTGTATGTGCTCCAAAAATTATGTATGGGTGCACAGCAGGCTCCAGAATGGAAGGAGCACCATATGGCGTTAGGAGAGAGGATTTAGCTGGAATGGTAATTGGGAGGTATGTCGCATGTGAAGACACCCTGAGGTGGCCCTACATTGGAAACACCCAAAAAGTGACCCCATTCCGGAAACTACACCCCTCAAGGAATATTTCAAGGTGTGTGGTGAGCAGTCCAAACACATTGGGATGTTCGGGAGTCACCGAGTATAATCAGTGGCGTCTCTTTCAAATTTGGGGGGGGGGGGGCACACTGGGGGCCAGGACAAAAGTAGGGGGGGCAGCTATAGCAACGATACATTTACACAAGTACGCTTAGAAATACTGCGATACTTTACCCAATACCTAAAACCGCAACAGGAAAGAAAGGTCCTGCTGTCTGTGGTTTAAAAAAATATATAAAAAATCACTCAGATTTCAACATGTCCTAGCTGCCTATGGATGACACTTTTATAGGGAGCGGGATCTGTGGATGACACTGCTATGGGGGGATCTGTGCATGACACATACCGTATATAGCATCTTATGCTATATGTGTCATCCACAGATACACCCCATGACAGTGTCATCCCCATTTCCCCCTCCATAACAGTGTCATCCACAGATCCCCCTCCCCGCCTCTCACTGGAGTGTACATTTGACATTTCTAAACTGTAATCCATATCCTGCAGTAACTTAAACTTTAAATCAGGATTAAGCGGACGCTCATCTCTACTAGTACCTTAACCTTACACCACTCGGCTAGCTTCGGTAACAGGGCCAGGCTACAGTCTACAGGTACTGCCTGTTAGTTGTTACCAAGCGAGTGCCGATTTCTGCAGGTCAGAGCATACGGATTACAGTATAGAAGAAATGTACACTCCTGTGAGCGGTCCAGACCAGTGGCGGATCCAGAGCCTGGTCTCGGGAGGGGCACTTCCAGATTATTTTCTGTCCGCCGCCACAGAACAAGGGTGCTTATAGAACTATGAAAACGTACAATTACTTGGCTTGGCCCTTGGGGATCTCGGACACCACCTCCACACCTTGGCCGGGGGCTTGGCGGAGCTGATGTTGTGTTTCATCCTAATGAGAAAGATTTCATAATAAGGATTTGGAGAAGGGGCAGAGGGATAGCAGAGCAAGGAGAGGCTGGTGCAGCTACTAGGGGGTCCTACCATGGGGAGTAATAAAGCCCACCATAATGCCCCCCCCCCCCCCCCCGTAGAAATAATTCTCCTTATAATGTGACAGTGCAAAAAATACCCCCTTCTAATGCCCCTAGTTGAGCTAATGTCCCCCATAATGTGCCAGTATAAAATACCCCTATATAGTGCCCCCAGTAAATGCCCCCATAGTGCTCCTCTCCCCCCTTCCTCCTAGTGCCCCCCATAATGTACCAATATGAAATACCCCATATATCGTGCCCCAGTAGATGCCCTCAGTGTCCCCCATAATTTGCAAGTATAAAATACCCCTTCTTAGTGCCCCCCATAGATGACCCTAAAGGACTCCTCTCCCACCTTCCCCATAGTACCCACCATGTGTCCCAGTATAAAATTCTTCTGTACAGAGCCCCCCATATAAAATACCCCTTCTTTGTGGCCTCAGTAGATGCCCCTATAGTGCCCACCAATAATGTGCCAGTAATAAGTGCCCCCAATAACGTGCCAGTAATAAGTGCCCCCCATCACGTGCCAGTAACACGAGCCCCCCAATGTGCCAGTAATAAGAGCCCAGCCCCCATCACGTGCCAGTAATAAGAGCCCCCCAATGTTCCAGTAATAAGCCCCCATCACGTGCCAGTAATAAGACCCCAACACGTGCCAGTAATAAGCCCCCCAACACATGCCAGTAATAAGCCCCCATCACGTGCCAGTAATAAGCCCCCATCATGTGACAGTAATAAGCCCCCATTATGTGACAGTAATAAGTCCCCCCATCATGTGCCAGTAATAAGCCCCCCATCATGTGCCAGTAATAAGCCCCCCATCATGTGCCAGTAATAAGCCCCCCATCATGTGCCAGTAATAAGCCCCCCATCATGTGCCTGTAATAAGCCCCCCCCATCATGTGCCAGTAATAAGCCCCCCATCATGTGCCAGTAATAAGCCCCCCATCACGTGCCAGTAATAAGCCCCCATCACATGCCAGTAATAAGCCCCCCATCACGTGACAGTAATAAGCCCCCCATCATGTGCCAGTAATAAGCCCCCCATCATGTGCCAGTAATAAGCCCCCCATCATGTGCCAGTAATAAGCCCCCCATCATGTGCCAGTAATAAGCCCCCATCATGTGCCAGCAATAAGCCCCCCATCATGTGCTAGTAATAAGCCCCCCCAATGTGCCAGTAATAAGCCCCCAAAATGTGCCAGTAATAAGCCCCCCAATGTGCCAGTAATAAGCCCCCCCCCCCAATGTGCCAGTAACACTAGCCCCCTAATGTGCCTGTAAAACTATTGTAAAAAAAAACTAAAAACACTTATACTTACCTCCATGTCGGCAATGCGGTGCAGCCTCTTCTGGCCCTCAGTGTAAACTGTTCTAGTGACTCACTGTTCTTTTAACTCAAAGAATCGAATGAGTCTCTAACTAAGTCGGATCTTTAGTTGACTCATTCGATTCTTAGACTCCCTCCTGTACAGTGTGTGACTCAGAGCTGCTTGCCTGAGCTCTGATTGGTTGCAGGCCAAGGTGGGTGGGGAGGGGCGGGGCTGGCTTCCATTCTAGGATCAGATTACGCTCCTCCCTGCTGCCAGCGTCTCTCTGCTCTGCTATCTGACTGAGCTGTTCACACGGATCGGCTCAGTCAGGTGAATCGACTCATGAACCAGACATCACTAATCTCCCTGTGCCCGACTGCGGCGGCTCACTTTGGGGGCCATTTTAGTTGGGGGGGCACAGCATGATGTAGGGGGGGCTGTGTCCCAGTATAAAATTCTTCTGTACAGAGCCCCCCATATAAAATACCCCTTCTTTGTGGCCTCAGTAGATGCCCCTATAGTGCCCACCAATAATGTGCCAGTAATAAGTGCCCCCAATAACGTGCCAGTAATAAGTGCCCCCCATCACGTGCCAGTAACACGAGCCCCCCAATGTGCCAGTAATAAGAGCCCAGCCCCCATCACGTGCCAGTAATAAGAGCCCCCCAATGTTCCAGTAATAAGCCCCCATCACGTGCCAGTAATAATACCCCAACACGTGCCAGTAATAAGCCCCCCAACACATGCCAGTAATAAGCCCCCATTACGTGCCAGTAATAAGCCCCCATCATGTGACAGTAATAAGCCCCCATCATGTGACAGTAATAAGTCCCCCCATCATGTGCCAGTAATAAACCCCCCATCATGTGCCAGTAATAAGCCCCCCATCATGTGCCAGTAATAAGCCCCCCATCATGTGCCAGTAATAAGCCCCCCATCATGTGCCAGTAATAAGCCCCCCATCATGTGCCAGTAATAAGCCCCCCATCATAAGCCAGTAATAAGCCCCCCATCATGTGCCAGTAATAAGCCCCCCCCATCATGTGCCAGTAATAAGCTGTGACGAAACCAACCTCGCCACGGTGTTTTGGAGGGGGCTGGTTGCTAGCCTCTTGCCTCAGGATTATGGCCCATAGTAACTTTTAAACCCCTGAACCTATTCCAGGGAATTTTGGATAGGTTTGTCCCCCAAGTTATACTGTTTAAATTGATGTTAGTTATATGTATGGACAATGTAACCTCACAAAGTTGTAACAACTTATAATAAGTGTAACTTGTCAGCTTGGGAGGAATATGCTGGGTGTGGTTCTATTGTCCCATTGTGTGTTTAAATGGTGTATCTGTCCTGTTGTCTCCATATGTGTATTGGTGATCTCCCCTTTGTCCTGAGAGATAATTGGATTGTCTTCAGTCGTCTCCCAGGCGGAGAGGAGGAAACCATGATGCATTGTGGGGATATGTTGTATCTGTTCTGTGTCGCAGTCTCCATTCTGGTCCTCTAGGGGGCGGGAACGATTGGTTGCTGTATTTACATTGTGTGTGTTGTGAATTACTGATTGGTTGGATTTCAAAACCCTGTGGGCAGTACTATGTTTGTTTTTTATCAATAAAAGAGGCTGTACTTGAAGTACAGTCAGATCACTGCTGACCCTCAAAACAGAGCCTTGTCTCGTTATTGGGGGATTCCCTGTATGCTGTTAGAGACTGATTGCCAGGAGTGTAAGCCGAGTGTACGCTTTTCCTGTTCGCCTGCTGACAGCTATTTGCGAGGTTCCAGTTTGGAGTGCTATTTTGTATCCAGTTCGGGAGGTTGGTGTTCTGCAGTAGCTGTGCCTGTCTCTCAGAAAGGGGTATATCGCCTAAACGGATCTTAACCCCTTGTCTGCTGAAACGGTCCGTTACATTGGTGGCAGCGGTGGGATCGTTCCTACAGCCAGAAGGACAGCTACAGGAGACACCATTTCTTTGGATTCTACAATTTAAGGGCAACGCATGTCCCAGTACAGCGACCCTAAAAGCACCAGGATGGAACCAGCAGTGTTATACGAGGAGGAGGACCCGGACTGGAGGGATGCAGACAGAAAGGAAGTCTGGTATGATGCCCTGGAAGATGCCCAGCGGCGGCGAGGTGAGAGTCTCCCCAGTTATGAGCAGCGGCTACAAAAGCGTGTGGCGATGCGGATGGGTCTCTTGGGAGAGCAGCCCCTGGATGACTGGGTAACAGAGCTCCAGAACCTGGTATGTAAGGAGCTTTGGCTAGAGGACGCTTACCAGGCCCTAAGGTGGCATGTCATTCAACATTCCCCCTGGATGGCTGAGCACGACAGACCCGAGGGTGAGGATTATGATGGACCTGGGTTACTATGGGATGCCTTGGAGGAGGACATTGATCTTGGCAGCACGGAGGAGTCTAGGTTTTGGGACATCTACGACTACCGGATGGGCATTCATGATTATGCTGACGAAAGTGAGGTGAGCAAAGACATGATCCACCTGGTAACAAGGGAGTGGGAGCTGGAGCAGACCTACCAACACCTGCTCAGCTCTGTTCATCCCCAACCTACTCGACAAGTAGAGCCAGATCTGCCCTCCTACAACTGGGAAGACTTGCCGGCGATACCCCCTGCTTCCCTACCAACTCCCAAAGTAGGGAACTTCATTGACTGGTTCTGGGAAGACGTCCTGACGGCAGGTAGAGATGGGACCGAAGTCTCTCCACCGGCCCTACAGGGATGCTGGGTAGCCGGCCCAGATCCCCAACTACAACCAGCATTACTAGGAGTGGAGATGGTCGCACCCACTACCCAGCACCAGGCAGCGTTACAGAGAGTTGAGACAGTCGGTCTGACTCCCCAGCAGCAGTGTGTTGTAAAGAGAGAAGAGACAACCGGTCTCTATCCCCAACCACAGGGGGACAGCACCCCTAACTTCGATGGTGCAGATGGGACCGCGGTCTCTGCACCAGGCCTACCAGGATACTGGACGGCCGGTTCAGATCCCCCACTAACCCTGCAGGAATGCCTGGAGGAGGAGGTAAGCGATTCCTCCTCTCCACAGCCGATCTGCAACAAGGTCCTGGGGATAGGATTTCCTGATCCCATCCCAGCGGAAGAGCTGGCATCTGGGCAGAGCGCAGTCGGCCTCTGCCCTCCCCTATCCTCTACTCCAGAGCCGGACTTCCCACAGGCTACCCCAGCGGAAGTGCGGGGATCTGGGCAGAGTGCAGTCGGCCTCTGCCCTCCCTTATCCTCTTCTCCAGAGCCGGACTCCCCACCGGCTACCCCAGCAGAAGAGCTGGCATCTGGGCAGAGCGCAGTCAGCCTCTGCCCTCCCCTACCCTCTTCTTCAGAGCCGGACTTTCCACAGGCTACCCCCGCGGAAGAGCTGGCATCTGGGCAGGGCGCAGTCGGCCTCTGCCCACCAAGTACCTACAGCTCCAAGCTGGAGAACCACAAGGCAGCAAGGAGTCGCAGATGCCCACTCAACAGCTGGGGACATACAGAACAGAGCCAGGCCCCAAAATTCAACAGGTCCAGTATGGGGATGTGGTTGGACGGCCAGACTAACTCAGGTACTGACCGTGAGGTCAGGTATCTGGTTAGTCTTCCCTGGAAGGGGGAGATGTGTGACGAAACCAACCTCGCCACGGTGTTTTGGAGGGGGCTGGTTGCTAGCCTCTTGCCTCAGGATTATGGCCCATAGTAACTTTTAAACCCCTGAACCTATTCCAGGGAATTTTGGATAGGTTTGTCCCCCAAGTTATACTGTTTAAATTGATGTTAGTTATATGTATGGACAATGTAACCTCACAAAGTTGTAACAACTTATAATAAGTGTAACTTGTCAGCTTGGGAGGAATATGCTGGGTGTGGTTCTATTGTCCCATTGTGTGTTTAAATGGTGTATCTGTCCTGTTGTCTCCATATGTGTATTGGTGATCTCCCCTTTGTCCTGAGAGATAATTGGATTGTCTTCAGTCGTCTCCCAGGCGGAGAGGAGGAAACCATGATGCATTGTGGGGATATGTTGTATCTGTTCTGTGTCGCAGTCTCCATTCTGGTCCTCTAGGGGGCGGGAACGATTGGTTGCTGTATTTACATTGTGTGTGTTGTGAATTACTGATTGGTTGGATTTCAAAACCCTGTGGGCAGTACTATGTTTGGTTTGTATCAATAAAAGAGGCTGTACTTGAAGTACAGTCAGATCACTGCTGACCCTCAAGACAGAGCCTTGTCTCGTTATTGGGGGGATTCCCTGTATGCTGTTAGAGACTGATTGCCAGGAGTGTAAGCCGAGTGTACGCTTTTCCTGTTCGCCTGCTGACAGCTATTTGCGAGGTTCCAGTTTGGAGTGCTATTTTGTATCCAGTTCGGGAGGTTGGTGTTCTGCAGTAGCTGTGCCTGTCTCTCAGAAAGGGGTATATCGCCTAAACGGATCTTAACCCCTTGTCTGCTGAAACGGTCCGTTACATAAGCCCCCCATCATGTGCCAGTAATAAGCCTCCCATCACGTGCCAGTAATAAGCCCCCATCATGTGCCAGTAATAAGCCCCCCATCACGTGACAGTAATAAGCCCCCCATCATGTGCCAGTAATAAGCCCCCCATCATGTGCCAGTAATAAGCCCCCCCATCATGTGCCAGTAATAAGCCCCCCATCATGTGCCAGTAATAAGCCCCCATCATGTGCCAGCAATAAGCCCCCCATCATGTGCTAGTAATAAGCCCCCCCAATGTGCCAGTAATAAGCCCCCCCAATGTGCCAGTAATAAGCCCCCAAAATGTGCCAGTAATAAGCCCCCCAATGTGCCAGTAATAAGCCCCCCCAATGTGCCAGTAACAATAGCCCCCTAATGTGCCTGTAAAACTATTGTAAAAAAAAACTAAAAGCACTTATACTTACCTCCATGTCGGCAATGCGGTGCAGCCTCTTCTGGCCCTCAGTGTAAACTGTTCTAGTGACTCACTGTTCTTTTAACTCAAAGAATCGAATGAGTCTCTAACTAAGTCGGATCTTTAGTTGACTCATTCGATTCTTAGACTCCCTCCTGTACAGTGTGTGACTCAGAGCTGCTTGCCTGAGCTCTGATTGGTTGCAGGCCAAGGTGGGTGGGGAGGGGCTGGCTTCCATTCTAGGATCAGATTACGCTCCTCCCTGCTGCCAGCGTCTCTCTGCTCTGCTATCTGACTGAGCTGTTCACACGGATCGGCTCAGTCAGGTGAATCGACTCATGAACCAGACATCACTAATCTCCCTGTGCCCGACTGCGGCGGCTCACTTTGGGGGCCATTTTAGTTGGGGGGGCACATCATGATGTAGGGGGGGCTGTGGCCCCCTCTGCCCCCCCCCCTGGAGACGCCACTGAGTATAATGGAAGTCAATGGGAGAACATGAGTATTAAATCAGGTACTTCCTGCTTTGAAGAGGGAAGGGTGCCTCGTTCTTAGGAAAATGTCAGAAATTGATGGAAACACCACAGAAATGGTTCTGGAACAGCATGGGGAAGATGTCTGGATGCATCTTGGACTCCCAGGTCGCTGCTGGGAACGATGTTGTCCGAATAGTAAGCCACTTTTACAGACTGACAATAATACGCACAAAACCAAAGAAAAAAAACAATTTTAGAGGAAAAATGTATAGGAAACATTCTTTCCTGTATATTTACTTGTATATAAAGTGCAAGTGCTGCCAAAAATTACAAGGAAGAGGCACTCCGATACAACCTGTATATCACACAAAGGAGGGCATCATTCACATTGTGGTACAATTGTTTATGTAGTGGGACTTCTACACTCATAAAGCCTATGCACTAAGTGAAAGGGCTGCCAAAAATTACAAGGAACCGGCACTCCAATGCACCCTTTGTTACATATAAAGTAGGGCCTCATGCACAGCCTTAAAAAATTATGATTGATGGCCTGCTGGTGACCCTCAAAAACATTTGGAGCAAGAGCATGCTGATCTGACCATCTAAAACATTATGGGCGAGGGCCTGCTGCCGGTTTGGTGACTCTAGACAAACTGGGGACGATCGAACGTCCCAGTGACGGCGATGATACATTCGGATGTCTGCCCATTCAACTTTTGATGTTATTTTCAGCCCAAACCATGTAGACCATGGGTAACAGGGGAATCATGGTTTGATTCCAGAAAGGGAGCCTGAGAAACAGCTACGGTTACCACAAGATTTTAGGTGCGGGCTTGCTGGTTAGCTGACCCTGTAAAAGATTGTAGGTGAAGAACTGCTGGTAAGCTCACCATGTTAAAAAATGTATGCGAGGGCCTGCTGGTGAGCTGACCCTGTAAAAGATTTTAGGTGCGGGCCTGCTGGTGAGCTGACCCTGTAAAAGATTTTAGGTGTGGGCCTGCTGGTGAGCTGACCCTCTAAAAAATTATATGCGAGGGCCTGCATATGAGCTGACCCTGTAAAACATTATATGGGAAGGGCATATATGCGAGGGCATTATATGAAATGAATAAGCATGATGGAAGAGGAGAAGGAGAAAAGGAAGATTCAACCATATACCCTTGTTTGTGGTGGAAGGGGTGCATGGGAATACAGTGTATTCAGTACATTATAAACAACACATTTAAAGTGCCTTTATGTTCAGCAGCTTTCCTCTCGTGGAGTCAAGAAATCATGGTCAATCCAGGCCTTGTTAATTTTTATAAGAGTCAACCTGTCAGCATTTTAAGTTAAGGAACAGATAAGGGTGTGGTGTATATGTATATATATATATATATATATATATACAAATAGACATATACCTAAAAGAGTGACCCAACTGTTGGCGCCAGTCTGTCCTTTCAACTGAAGTTAGTGCTACGGTTTCTTTGTAGCTGATGGAGTATCACACAAGAGTACGTCTAGTGGATAGGGGAGAGTAGTATATCCGTATAGGGTAATGACCATGGAAGGGTTTCTTTAGTTTCCCTGAGAGATTCGGGATGCCACTAGCAAACATTCAGTCCGCACCGGATAGCGTACTGAAAGCTAGACATTAAAAACAATAGAGAATATAATTAAAAATAAGAACAAAATAAAATAAACTCACTTCACCAGGGAGGAGTTTTGTGGGATAAAGCTCAAGACACCCACAAGACTGCCTCCCTCGCCTGGGTCGCTTGTAAGGTCTTAGGAAGAAACAGCAGTTTTTGAGATGGTATTTCTTGTCAATTCCTTTATTAGAACAACAGGTGTAGCTCAACGCGTTTTGGGGTTATCCAGAACCCCTTCCTCAGGAGCAGTAGTAAGCAGCAGTAAAACAACAGTAGTGCACCAGGGTTTTTATACATATGTATTAATCAAGTGCAGGAATTTTCAAATGAGTGCTGGGAAATGAATCCGTGGTGTCACTTCCGGTCCCGGAAGTGATGTGTTCCAAAGTGGAATGCACTTGTTTTTCTAGAGAAAGAACATAATACAATAACAGTAACAGGCTTCCTTAAACAAAGCCCCCATACATGTATACATAGATGTCGCTGAAACCGCCATCTTGGCGAATTGCGGCCGCACAGAAAGTGGACCGACTTCCTGTCCATGGAGAGCATCGCTGGAATGCACATGGGTTAATGCGCATGTGCTTCAAGTGATGACAAAAGGAGGTGAGATATGCAAATATGGGCCTCCCCCTTTGCTCATAAGGCGGGGACTATGTATGGCGGGTGATGTACGGCAAATGTAGAAATATAAAAAAGAGAGGATTAGGGTACAATTGAAGTTATCTGGTCTTGAAAGTGGACCAGGTAACACAGAGAAGAGTACCTGAGGTAGAGGTTAACAGAGGCGCCAAGGGGTGGAGGTGAAACTTCCAACAAGTAGTATATATAAGTTATGCTTGTTTCCAACTATAGAATAGGGTAGGCCGCACAGGTGTTTCGGTGGGTCAAGGATATCCTTGCCCACTGAGGAGAGATAGAGGTGGTGTAGAAAGGAAAAAAAGGGGGAGGAGGAACCCTTCACACCCGTTAAAAAGAAAAAGAAAACACGTAATAGGCGCCAAATACCCTTAGTCTCTAAACGTGATGATAATTCGAATCGGTTGTTAGTTATATATATAACAAGGTAGGTTTAAATAAAAGGACCTTCACCTAGGTCTAATAAAAGAACCAGAGGTTTAGGACTATCAATATCCTGATGGTGGTGATATCGACAGATAGTAAATATAAAATAGGAATGGTAAAATCAAATGCACTCACTTCACGGGGGGAGGGGGGGGGGGCAGTCACCCGGATCAATTCAGAGACCCCTGGGACTACTTTTCCCCCCGGCCAGGATCACATGCAGAAATGTAAATAATTGAACAACGCCTACACAAGTGGCTTCTGGTCAATCATTTTAATTGGTACGTGACTCAACGCGTTTCGAGGGTCTAAAGCCCTCCTCTTCAGGAGAAAATAAAAATTTTAATTAAATTATAAAAAATATAAATAAATGTAATGAATATAAAAATATATAATACATAGTGCATCATAAAAATAAATATACAGAACAAAAATTACAATGCAACCGGCTTCATAGTGCTGACTATGCAAAAGTAAATTAAAATTCCAGTGGACCATTAGTAGAAGATGAATATACGTGCATACAAGAATAAAAACATATATTGTGTAACCAAAAATCCTTTCTTGGCCTAAGTACATATAAAGGAAAAAAACACATATACATACATATATATATATATACGCATACATACATACACATACACATACATACACATACACATACACATACATACATACACATAAACATAAAGGAAAAAACTCCAAATAAGTATTGGAAAAGTGATTGAATTAATCCATACCTTCAGGAGTGCTTGGAACAAGTTTCTAAGACCAGTATGGAATGTTTGGAGTGAATTGTTTTCATGGGATATTTGTAGGTGGCCTGCTAATTTCCACGTGTGTCTTGGTGTGTGTCTAGGGCTCCTCCCACTTCCTGTTGGTATACTTGGAAATGGGTTGTTTTCCTGGGGTATTTGAATTTTTATTTTAGCTTTTTCTACTGTCTGGGTAATACTAGGAGACGGTCTATAGTTCTGTTGCATTGAAATTAAAAACACAGACATCTTTAATGGGATATTAAGTATTCATAGTTGCGATGCGTTCCACTGTGGAACGCACCGCCATTTTCTTCCTGTTGTCCGTTTATTGGACGAGGAAAGAGGAGGTTTCTTATATATTTATATGTAGGCCTTTATCTCCAGGAGCACAGATGGAGGGAGATAGGGGCTCAGTTTACTTCCTATAACTCAAAAAGCCTCACACAGGTGCCAGACTGGAGGTGTCAGGTGGTGCGATACGTTCCAATGTGGAACGCACCGCCATCCTCTTCCGGTGACAGAAGGATGTAACTTCCGGGGAAGACAGGCCGGATGTGATATAAACGCTGATGCGATGCGTTCCAACCTGGAACGCAACCTCCCCGATGATTGGCTGTGTGTGTGTCACGGCTGTTTAAGGGTAACCAGAGCATACACAGTAAGAAGAGCTACTGACCGGACCCAAACTAGGGAAGAGAAAGGGTGACCCCTGTCAGACCCTCAACACTCTCCCTATGCTGCTAAAGCACATGCCCGGATCCAAATGGTGGAACGAGGCATGCCCGCGTACCTTAGACTGATGAGCCCTGTAACCCCTAAAATAGTGGAAGGGGCACGGCCACCGATGCCCTGCTCAGAATATGGAGGGAACCGTGGCCACCTCAGATCCAGTCAGGAAATCACCAGGTACACAACAAAGTCTGCACACTTAGCTGATGGAGCTGCAGCCGCAGAGAAGATGGATCCAAGGGCCGCTGGCAATATCCGGAGTGCTTGCAGCAGCAGAACACAGGTCCAGAGAACTAGTAGCTTAAGAAGTGAAGATACTCAAGGCAGAGCTACAACTGAAAAGAGAAATATAATCCACGCCCTGCAATAGGAGGAGGGGTGATTTAAAGGCAGGGAAATCAAACGCAGGAGAGACAGCTGGGAGTAAAGACCTCATCACAGGGGCGGAGAAACAGAACAGTGAGAACACCTCCAAACTCTAAGTGACATCATCACAGGGGTGGAGACACAGAGCTGTGAGAACGTCTTAAAGCTCTGGTAGTGACAGTGTGGTGCATGTGTGTCTTCACATTGGTTGGCTATATGGGATGGGTGTATACATTGCGTCTATGTTTATTCCTCCTACTATTATATCGATATAATAAACTATGGACCTGATTAACTGGGGGGACCTTAAGATATATTTTGATTGCTATCTAGGGATAAGTAACCTTTCTGGGCTATAATAAATAATGAAGGAGTGGACAGTTTCTAAGTGGGATGATAGGTCTGAATCAAATAATTTAAATAATCATATTAATTAATAATGGGCATATTAATAATCATAATAATAATCAAGGTATAAATATTTTGAGGAAAGGGGAGTTTACAATAATACCAATATGAACGGTTGATATTCTGTAAATATAAATAAATACATAAATAATTATTATTGAATTGTGTATATATATATATATATATATATATATATATATATATATAAAAAGCATTAATAAAAGGTATCTGGGCAGTTCTATACAGAAAAAATAGATGCTAAGTTCAGTAATTTGTATATTCGAGTGATTCATTAAGACCGAATGGTGTTAGAGTGTTGAGGCGAAAGATCCAGTACATCTCCTTGCGGCATAGAGATTGATAGGATTTCGTATCTTTCTCTAGTAATGTGACTGTTAGACCTGATGGATCTCCCTCATGAAACATCGCAAAGTGCCTGGATACACTGTGGGTTGTTACCTTCCTCATAATGTTCGACCGATGTTCATTCATCCTCTCACGTGCAGATTGAATAGTCCGTCCCACATAGAGGAGGTTACAAGGACAACGTAAGAGGTAGTTGACATCAGTTGTTCCACAATCTAACCTCTGTTTAATATTAAAGACTTCATTATTGGGGGGGATGGTTACTTCCTTTTTACCGTTTGTTAGCATATTACAGCATTTACATCTCATGTTGTTACACTTAAAATTTCCCGATGGTTTCTTTGGAGGTCTCTTAGTCATTTTTATACAGTGGGAAAGGTTCCTCTCTAATTTCGGACAGGAGGGAGCTAGCAGATTTTTTAGGGTTTTGGCCCTTCTGAATATCAAAACAGGTGTTGGAGGAATCAGTTTGCCTAGTATTGGGTCCTTTAATAAAATTGGCCAGTTTTTTGTTAGGATTTGCCTGATAAGTGAGTGTTGGGAACTGTAACGAGTGATCAAACTTGAACCTCGAAACTTATCTTTGCTCTTTGTTTCCAATGTAGAAGGTTTTGGTTTGGGTTTCAGACTTTCTTTTTGTGAGATTTGGTATACTCTCTTACTGGAGTCCATTAGAAGTTTCTTAGGGTAACCTTTTTCTTTAAACCTTTCTTTTAGTTCCTTTACCTGAGTTTTCATAGTTTGGTCGTCTGTGCAGTTCCTCCTAATCCTTTTCATTTGACTATAGGGGATGTTCTGTTTCCATTTGGGATGATGGCAACTCCTATAGTCAAGAAAACTATTGGCATCTACATTTTTAAAATAAGTTTTGCTGATGATTTTATTATTTTTGATGCTTAAATGCAGATCAAGGAACACTACCTCCATTGGATTGTGTTTCATAGTAAATGATAGATTCCAATGGTTGGAATTAATGAAATCAATAAATTGGACTAGATCATTACTACTGCCTTGCCATACAAAGATGATGTCATCTATGAAGCGACGGTAAAACTTGATTTGTGGAGTTGTCAACAGGCCAAATTTTTGTTCGAAGACCCCCATAAAGAGATTGGCATAAGACGGGGCAAACTTAGTGCCCATCGCTGTTCCCTGTGTTTGAATATAAAAATTTTTGTTAAATGTAAAATAATTATGCTGAAGTATGAATTCAATTGCTTTTAGAAGGAATTCTTTTTGATGATCTGGCATATGTTGATCCTCAGATAAAGTCTGAGAAATGGCAGTAATCCCTAAGTCATGCTGAATGTTACTGTATAGGGCCGAAACATCAAGAGTTACCCAGACATAATTTTCCTCCCAATGAAAAGATTCTAGGGAGTCTATGAGGTGAGATGTATCTCTTATATATGAAGGAAGTAGAGGTACATATTTCTGCAAATAGCTGTCTACATAAGCAGAAAGATTGGCGGTCAGACAGCCCACTCCTGAAATAATTGGTCTTCCAGGTGGATTTTGGAGATTTTTATGGATTTTGGGCAAAAAATAAAATCTAGATATTGATGGGTATGCGGTTTTCAAAAAGTATCTTAGTTTATTGTCAATAATTCCCCCCGAGTGTCCGAAATCTATAAGATCGAATAGGGATTTTTTGAAGGATTTTGTTGGGTCTTCTTTTAATGGTCTATAATAATCGGAATCCGATAGGATTCTTAGAGATTCTGTCAAATAGTAGTCGGAGTTCATAATTACCACCCCTCCTCCTTTTCCGCATTCTTTATAACGATTTCTTTATTGGCCTTAGGGCTTTTTAATGCTTTTTGTTCATTTGAATTTAGATTTTTTTGTTGTTGTTGATGACTTTTCTTGGAGTGGGTGACAGAAAGATCTTTATTTGTGTCCCCTTTTTGTTCAATGAGTGCAATCTTTAATTCTTCCTGTACTATGTTGTAAAAACATTCTATGTGGGCCCCCCTACTTTCTAAGGGATAGAAGGAAGATTTTCCCTTGAGATCACATTGGATGGGTTGACACATCGGGGTGGAGGGTTCTATTTTATCTTCCACTTTCAATTGTGCAGCGGTTTTTCCTGCAAAATGCCTTTTAAGGGTGAGTTTCCTCATAAACTGGTTTAGATCAACAAAAAATTCAAATGGATCTATTGTGTCTGTGGGACAGAAAGAGAGTCCTCTGCTCAGTAGTTCTATCTCGTTATGTTGTAAAATGTGTTTGGATAGGTTGAATATACCTTTTGATCTTTCAAGGTCGCTTGAGGATAATGGTTGAGTTATATGGGATTCCTCTCCATGTTTTGGGCTCTTGATTTCTTTTTTAGTGGTGTTTCTGTATTTTCCTCCTCTACGGCCTCTTGGCCGGAAATGGGTCTTTTTCGGGTTGATATCACCGGTAGGTAAAATTGTGTGATCTTCATGGACCGAAGATTCTGGTGGGTGTTTGTCATATTCGGGCTGATGTGTGTTAGTAAGGGACTTAGGAGTTGTGCTGTTTCCCAAGTTTTTCGTAAAGGGATTTGAGGACTCTGGACTCTTGGTGCTGTTGGCGAGACCCGGTCTAAAAAAGGACTTTCCGCAAGGCTGGACGGTAATGCCAGAAAATTATCTGGACTACTGATGGACACTGAATGTGTGGAAATATCGAAAGATGTGGATAAATTAGTAGACTGAGGTGTGGATTGAGGAATGGAATTGGTTTCATGCATATGTCATTTTTGGACTGGGGATCTCACCGGTAGGGTCGGCGAGTGTTGTTTACATGATGTAAGGTTCCCCACAGGGGTACCATAGATGGATCTGTTAGGGTCACTTGGTGTATTATTTATTGCTGATACAGATTTTTTCGATGTTCCACTAGAGGCCTTAGAGGGTGGTGCTGAGGGGTATGTAACAGGATGAGTCCTTGGGAAATTCTTTCTAGTGGCAGGTAGTACATTTTTCTCAACGATCCCTGCATATGTGGTGGCCCTAGATGGATCCATTGAGACAGAAGGGAAAGAGGGAGAGTGGATGTACGGGGCATTGACACCAGAGTAAGGAGTACTTGGGCCATGTAAAAACATGGATAGAGGACTGGATAAATAAATAGATAAATAAATGGGTATCTAAAAGATGGGGATAAATAAATAGATAAAAAAATGGGGAATACATGATAGACCCATTAGAAGAGAGGGGGAGACCATTAATAACAGGATAAACCGATGGACTAAACAATGCATAAAAAATGAACGAGATATACATAAAAAATGAACGAGCTAGTGGATACCACAAAATAGAATGTGGAATAGTCAAACAGTAAAAATTTTAAAAAAATTGTCAAAAAAATCGCTAAAAATCACAAAAGATCACTAGAAAATCACCAAAAAATCACAAAAAAAATCACTATAACCCTTTTTCAGATTCTTTCTTTTCCAGCAACAGCTAATAGTTAGTGTGTTCAAGGGTCTCATTTAGGCCAAAGGGGGACAGGGTATTGAGACTGTATATCCAGTACATCTCCTTTCTGGATAGTTGCTGATAGGAGGATGGGACCCATTCTAGTGGGGTGACTTTCAGGAGGGAAGGATTGCTTTTGTGGTGTTCATGAAAGTGTCTTGAAACACTATGTGTCATGATTTTACGGTTGATATTTGAACGGTGCTCGTTCATTCATTCCCTCAGCGTTTGGGTGGTACTGCCAACATATTGTAATTTGCAAGGGCATTCTAGTAGATACACCACATTTCTAGTCACACAATTCATTTTATGTCTAAGGATGAACTTCTCGCTGGGTCCCGGAATGTATATTTCTTTCCTATTGTGGGCAATCATACTGCATCTTTTGCACCTCTTGATGTAACATTTGAAAGCCCCTCTAATGTTTTTTTTGTTGTGGGTCAGCTAGAGGTCTCCCAGAAGTCTGTGCATCTTGTTTCAAATTGGGACAAGAGGGGGCAATGAGATTTTTTAAAGTTTGTCCTCTCCTAAAAGTAAGAGATGGAGCTGGAGGTAAGACGCGCCCCAGAATCGGGTCTTTTTTGCCAAATATTATAAATGTTTTGTTAGTATTTTTTTCTAATTAAGGTATGTTTCACATAGTGCAATCGCACTCTGCAACCAGCACTCTGCCCTGCCTTTATGCTGGATGTTGAATAAGGCATTGGTGTACATTTTGGCCAAAGCGAATAAGCCACTCACCACGTCAAGGTCGCCTTAATGAGTGGCTGTTTACGCTTTCGCCAAAATGTACACCAATGCCTTATTCAACATCCAGCATAAAGGCAGGGCAGAGTGCTGGTTGCAGAGTGCGATTGCATTTTGTGTTTTTGCGTTTGTATCTGTATTTCGCCATAGCAATCTGCACCTGCATAGGGTTATGCGGGCTGAATCCCCCATAATGTTTCACATAGTGCCTAGTGATCAAGTTAAGGTGGGGGTCTTTTTTGGTGTCTATTTCAACCGATTTTGTTTTGAGTTCTTCTTGTTGGTCTAACTTTACAGTTCTTTTAAGGGATTCTTTTAGAAGTGTTTTGGGATAGCCCTTTTCTTTAAAACATTTTTGGAGGACTGCTAGTTGGATTTGCAGAGTGTGATCATTGGAGCAGTTCCTTCTTATCCTCTTCATCTGGCTAAAATCATCTTTTAGATACCCATTTATTTATCTGTTTATTTATCCAGTCCTCTATCCATGTTTTTACTAAGCCCCCATGGCCCAAGTACTCCTTACTCTGGTGTCAATGCCCCATACATCACCCGCCATCATCGTCCCCACCTTAAGAGCAAAGGGTTAAATCTCAAAAGAGGAGGCCCATAGGAGATCGCCGGCTGGCCTCCCATATTTGCATATCTCACCTCCTTTCGTCATCACTTGAAGCACATGAGTACTAACCCATGTGCGTTCCAGCGATGCGCTCCATGGACCAAAAGTCGGTCCACTTTCTGTGCGGCCGAAATGTTGTACCCGGATCCTTCCCCTCTGCCTCCGCATTCGCCAAGACGGCGGTTTCAGTGACATCTATGTATACATGTATGGGGCTTTGTTTAAACCCTTCCCGACTGCCATACAACTATATTCGTGCTAGCTGCACATACCCCGTGCAGCTAGCACGTGTATCGACGTCATGGCAGCTCTTTAATCCAAGCACTGCAAAACGGTTGGATTAAAGCTTCTGCCCCTGCACTGCTGCTGTCACGGACAGCATACAGTGCAGTAATGCCGGCAAGGGACCAAGCAGAGTAGAGATCGACCTGATTGGTTACTCTGTGCAGACTAACCAATCGGATCGCGGCAGTGTTAAAAGTGCCCGTTCCAGGCTCTGATCTGTGCGCTGCAGATCAGAGCCTGAAATCAGGTAATGTGTCCTGGTGCCCCCTGATCTGTGCCCTCCCTGTGCACCTCCAACCTCCCCCCATGAGCCCTGCCTCCGCCATCTGTCCCTGCCTGCCCCTGATGCGGTCCACCCCCCCATCCATGTATCCTGCCCCTGATGCGGCCCCACCTCCCCCCATACATGCATCGTACCCCCTCAATACTGGCCACCCCCCCCCTTTCCAGCCCTGCCCCCATTTGTACCCCCTGCCCCCGATGTGGTCCCCCTGCTGTATTTGATGGCGACGGCTCCATTCCTGAGCCGTCGCCATCAGCAGCGAGTGTCAGCTGTATGCTGACACTGCTGTAACCCCTTAGATGCCGCGGCACCGGCATCCATGGAGTTAATAGAGGGAGGGGTCTCCCTCTTTCAACCATCGGGGCTGCCGCGCTGTGATGGCAGCGCCCTATGGTTGTCATGGCAACCGGATGCTTTGCAAAGGCGTCCGGTGTTGCCATCTACAGGAATCTGGTACTTAAAAAGTGGGATTTGGAAATTTTCTTAAAAATGTCAAGAATTGCTTCTAAACTTCTAAGTCTTCTAATGTCCTAAAATTTTTTAATGACATTTCCAAAATGATGCCAACATAAAGTAGACATATGCGGAATGTTACGTAATAAATATTTTATGAGGTATCACTTTCTGTTTTAAGAGCAGAGAAATTGAAATTAGAAAATTGCTAATTTTTCCAAATTTTTGGTAAATTTGGGATTTTTTCATAAAATATATTGACTCAAATTTATGACTATCATGAATTACAATGTGCCACGAGAAAACAATTTCAGAATAGCTTGGATAAATAAGTGTTCCAAAGCTATTACTACATAAAGTGACTTGTAAATTTTGACCTGGACTCTGGGGCACCAATGGCCCTTGGTCATGAAAGGGTTAAGGAAGCCTATTACTGTTATTTTATTATGTTCCTTCTCTAGAAAAACGAGTGCGTTCCACTGTGGAATGCATCACTTCCGGTATCGGAAGTGACGCCACGGATCTATTTCCCGGCGCCCATTTGAAAATTCCTGCACTTGATTAATGCATATGTATAAAAACCCTGGTGCACTACTGTTGTTTTACTGCTGCTTACTACTCCTCCTGAGGAAGGGGTTCTGGATAACCCCGAAATGCGTTGAGCTACACCTGTAGTTCTAATAAATGAATTGACAAGAAGTACCATCCCAAAGACTGCTGTTTCTTCCTAAGACCTTACAAGCGACCCAGGCGAGGGAGGCAGTTTTGTGGGTGTCTTGAGCTTTATCCCACAAAACTCCCCGTGGTGAAGTGAGTTTATTTTATTTTATTTTGTTCTTATTTTCAATTATACTCTCTATTGTTTTTAATGTCTAGCTTTCAGTACACTATCCGGTGCGGACTGAATGTTTGCTAGTGGCATCCCGAATCTCTCAGGGAAACTAAAGAAACCCTTCCATGGTCATTACCCTATACGGATATACTACTCTCCCCTATCCACTAGACGTACTCTTGTGTGATACTCCATCAGCTACAAAGAAACCGTAGCACTAACTTCAGTTGAAAGGACAGACTGGCGCCAACAGTTGGGTCACTCTTTTAGGTATATGTATATTTGTGTATATATATATATATATATATATATATACTTTCCAAATAACGAGGCAGCACTTCCAGATTTAGGTGACAGGGTGAAGACCCCAAAACTTTATTCCCAGCAACGTTTCGGCATACTCAATGAGGCCTTTGTCATGCCTCGTTATTTGGAAAGTACGTATCGTGGAGGAGAAGCCGACCTCTGTGAGGAATTGCACCCAGTTTACGCGGTCTGACTGTGCTACTGTGGCATTTGTTATTTTATATATATGAAATAAATAAAAAATAAGCAGCACACAATTCTTCAGTAGGTGCAATTCCTTGGAGCAGACCACAGACTTGATCCTGATTAGACATATGTAGTAAAAAATCCAAGGCAGCACACAAATATCCGTGAAAAACAGAAGGGTATTTTATTCACCCATGTGTAAACAGCAACGTTTCAGCTCTCTCTATGGAGCCTTTGTCAAGCCATAGTGTTCAGTGCAAAGTCAGGTGCTTATAAAGCATACAAAATTACTGTGTAATTACATGATTACATTCCAATTAATACAAAAAATCATTAAAAAGTGAATCATAATTGTACAAATTCATAATATACATGATGTAATCAAACATTATAATTTATCAAAATGAGTGTCAAAACTGTGATAGATAAAATCAATAATCCAGATAGTTATGGTGCATAAACATGATTATTAATGTTAATTACAGGTGCCCATGATTGTGTTGATTAAAAATATTCATTGGATATCTCACATACTGTTGAAGAACGCAGGACTCACTCGGCGTCCGGAACTCGACACTGCACATGCGCGGGACATAATTCATACCGCGAGACTATCTAGAATGAGCAGAGACCGGCGGCCCACAACCAAGATGGCCGCACGGCAACACGAGCGGACTGAGCATGCTCGATCCCAAACATGGGCGGACACAGATCAGCAGATTTTATCTATCACAGTTTTGACACTCATTTTGACAAATTATAATGTTTGATTACATCATGTATATAATGAATTTGTACAATTATAATTCACTTTTTTTATGATTTTTTGTATTACCGTATTTTTCGCCGTATAAGACGCACCAGCCCATAAGACGCACCTAGGTTTTTGGGGAGGAAAATAAGAAAGAAAATATTTTTAACCAAAAGGTGTGCTGTGTGTTTGGTGGGTTTGGAAATAATGGTGGTCTGTGGATGGCACTATTACTGGGGATCTGTGGATGACGGACACTGTTATGGGGGGGATCTGTGGATGACGGACACTGTTATGGGGGGATCTGTGGATGACTGACACTGTTATGGGGGGGATCTGTGGATGATGGACACTGTTATGGGGGATCTGTGGATGACGGACACTGTTATGGGGGGATCTGTGGATGACGGACACTGTTATGGGGGGGATCTGTGGATGACGAACACTGTTATGGGGGGATCTGTGATGGACACTGTTATGGGGGGATCTGTGGCTTGCACTGTTACAGGGGGATCTGTGGCTGACACTGTTACAGGGGGGATCTGTGGATGGCACTGTTATATATGTGTCATCCACAGACCCTCCCAGCCCATAACTGTGCCATACACAGATCCCCCGCCGCTCCAGTATACAAATAAAAGATGTCTTATTCAATTAATAGTTATTAAACCTGCCCCCCAACTCCTAAAAGTACCTTACATCCTAACCTCTTCAGTATAATGGAGGCTGGGCGGCCGGCGCTTCACTCACTGACGTCACTTGCCTGCGCCGCCTGCTTCATTCATAAAGTAGGCGGCGCAGGCACGTGACATCAGGGAGTTACGCTGCCGCCCGCCCAGCCTGCCTGCCGGCATTCTACTGAAGCGCTTAGGATTTAAGGTAGTATTAGGAATAAAGGGGCATATTTAATAACTATTAATTAAAAAAGACATATTATATTAGTATACCGGAGCAGCGGGGCTATAGTACAGTGACTGCACCGCCCCGCCGCTATTGCCGGCCCCCAGCTCCTCCTCCCAGTCCCTCCCCAAGTCCCCGCTCGCTTTAAATTGCAGCTTGCGATGTAAAAACTGACAGCATTCGCTGGATAAGACGCAGGGGCATTTTCCCCCCATTTTGGGGGGAGAAAAAGTGCGTCTTATACGGCGAAAAATACGGTAATTGGAATGTAATCATGTAATTACACAGTAATTTTGTATGCTTTATAAGCACCTGACTTTGCACTGAACACTATGGCTTGACAAAGGCTCCATAGAGAGAGCTGAAACGTTGCTGTTTACACATGGGTGAATAAAATACCCTTCTGTTTTTCACGGATATTTGTGTGCTGCCTTGGATTTTTTACTACATATATATACATATATATATATATATATACACTCTTATCTGTCTCTTACCTATAATGTAGCGGGTCCCCCGCACATAGGTGACCATCACTGGCAGCCTCTCTGCACCCCAACACCCTACCATACACTGTTCTTATCTCTACTTTTGTATTAAAATTTTCTTTAGATCCACCCTTTGGCGATCCACCCTTTGGTGGAAATTTTTGGAGCAATTTTTCAACAAGGATCTTCTGGTATTACACCGTTTTGCTCGTCCTCTCCACCAGAGGAATGAGAGATGGAAAGTTTTCTTTATAGCGAGGGTCAAGAAGGGTGAACAACCAGTAATCTGTGTTGTCTAAAATGCGTATAACGCACGGGTCATGGGAAAGGCAGCCTAACATGGAGTCAGCCATGTGTGCCAGAGTGCCAACAGGAAAGACTTTGCTGTTGTCATCAGGAGGATCACTCTCAATCTCCTCATCCTCTTCCTTCTTTTATGCCCACCCATGCAGAGCAGATGTAATTAAACTGCCATGGGTACTACCCTCTGTAGCAGAAGCAACGTCTGGCTATCACCTTGTGTAATGTCTTCCCTCATTTTCACTCTTCCACATGCAAAGCGTCGTCCTTAATTGTAAGCAGTGAGCATTTGAGTAGACACAGTGAAATGATTACGCTGATAATAGCGTTATCGCCGCTCACCATCTGTGTTGATTCCTCAAAGTTTCTTAAAACCTTATAGAGGTCAGACATCCATGCCCACTCCTCGCTTGTGAATAACGGAAGTTGACTGGAAAGGCGACAACCATGTTGCAGCTGGTATTCCACTACTTCCCTCTGCTGCTCACAAAGCCTGGCCAACATGTGGAATGTGGAGTTCCAGCGTGTGCTCACGTCGCACAACAGCCGGTGAGCACACGCAGCTGAAGCTGTCGGCGAATTACGGAAATGTGCACACACCCGGTGCACCTTCACCAGTAGCCCAGGCAAATTGGGGTAGGTTTTGAGAACACATGGGCTAGGTATGGGATGTGTCTAAGCTTGCCGAGCTCCAAAATTCGCCACCAAGTTAGGCCCATTATCAGACACAACCTGGTTCTAGGTTTAGTGGCGAGAGCCACAGCTCAGTCTGGTCTCTTATCCCCTGCCACAGCTCTGTGGTGGTGTGCTGTTTGTCCCCTAAGCATATTATCTTCAGCACGGCCTGTTACCGCTTCCCCACTGCAGTGCTACACTGCTTCTATCTACCAACTGATGTTTGACTGGTGCTGCATGCGGATAATTTGGAGGAGGAAGTGGAGGAGGAGGAGGAGAAGTAGGGGTTGGAGCCACTAACATAGGTGCTGGCGGAAACCCTGATCGACGAGGGCACGCAATGCTTGGCGTCGGTAGCACATGTGCCATCCCAGGGTACGACTCGCTTTTGGCATCCACAACGTTCACCCAGTGTGCCGTCAGGGAAATGTAGCGTCCCTGGCCGAATGCACTTGTCCATGTGGACCTTCCCAGTAACTGCGTTGTTCAGGGCATGTGTGATGTTTTGGTGTAAGTCGGGCATGGCACAGTGTGAAAAATAGTGGAAGCTGGGGACTGCATAAAGCGTGATGGCCGCCGACATCAGGCCGCGGAAGTCCTCAGTGTCCACAAGTCTAAATTTCAACATGTCCAGGGCCTGTAATTTGAAAAGTTGCGCATTTAATTCTATGGTCTGTGGGTGGGTGGCTGGGTATTTGCGCTTGCGTTCAAATGCCTGGGGTAAGGACATTTGTATGCTGCGCTGGAACACGGAAGTGGATGTGGTCGCTGATGGTGCTTGCGAAGGTACAGGTACAGGGCGGGATGCATCCGGGCCTGCGTCTTGGACAGGGGATTGGCCAGCACGTAACACAGGGGAAGAGGAGGCAGTGGTGTGACCCGCAGACACAAATTGTGGACCCAGGTGTTCGTCCCACTTATTAAAGGGCTTGTATGACTTGTGTCGGATCATGCTGGTGGTGGTGATGTTGCTGGTGTGTTCACGCCCCTGCTCATTTTCGTATGGCACAGGTTGCAAACTACTATTCTATTGTCGTCCGCACTTTCCTCAAAAAAGCTCTATGCTGCAGACATCTACCCCTTGGCAAGGGAGATTTACGTAAGGGGTTGCTCCGTGGAACAGTTGCGAGCCTGTGTGGTGGCCCACCTTCTCCCTTTTGCCACCCCACTGCCTCTTCCAGCCTGTTGCGGTGCTGCAGATCCCTCCCCCTGTGTACTGCTGTCCTTGCTTGGCTTTCCACCTTCCCAGGTTGGGTCAGTGACCTCATCATCCACCACCTCTTCTTCCACTTCCTCACTCTCAGCATCCTCCTGATTTGTTGACCTAACCACAACCTGAGTGAGTGACAACTGTGTCTCATGCTCTTCATCAACCTCTTGAGACATTAATTGCGGTTTACTCATTGGCAACTGTGTCTCATCATCATCCATCTCATTAAACACTAATTGCCGTTCCCCACCGTCATGTTCTTGTGACTGTGGATGTTCAAGAGGTTGGGAATCAGGGCACAAGATCTTATGTGCCTCTTCAAGTGTGCTTGGCGAGAGGGCCAAATCAAGTAATAATCAAGTAATGGCGATGAAAAAAGGTCCTTGGAATGTCCAAGTGTGGGATCACTTGTTTGGCCAGACTGTAAATGGTGGGAGGAAGGAGGATCAGGTTGAGGATTGTGCTGACCAGACTCCGAGCTACTGAGACTGGACTTGGTGGAAGACAGGGTAGTGCTTAAACGACTGTAAGCATTATCTGTTGCAATCCAACCGACCACCTGATCGCACTGGTCTGACTTCATGAGTAGTGTCCTTTGCCGCCCTGAAAACTGGGACATGAAGCTAGGTATCTTGGATGATTTTTTTTTCTTGTGCTCTAGCAGCAGGCACTGTTTCTCCGCACCCAGAGCCACAGCCTCTGCGTGCACCATCAGCATCACGGCCACTTCCCCATCCCTCACTGCTCGTCTTCTTCATTTTAAATGAGATATATGCTTGAAAATATGTCACACATACAGTAGCGTAGGATCTGAAAGTGTATGTGCAAAAAAATTTGCAAAGGTATTTGTGATGAGGAAACGTTATACAGGACATGTACCACAGGTAATGTCACAGTTCGCAGTGTCTACGGACAAAGTCCACTGGATGTCACAGATATTTTAGGGATGCGCACACTTTAAACAGGAAATGTGGCACGGATAATTTAACTGTCTGCATGGGACACCGTCTACGGGAAAAGTGCACTGGATGTCACTGATATTTTAGGGATGCGCACACTTTACACAGAAGATGTGGAGCAGATAATTTTACTGTCCGCATTGGACACCGTCTACAGGAAAAGTGTACTGGATGTCACTGATATTTTAGGGATGAGCACACTTTAAACAGGAGATATGGAGCATATAATTTAACTGTCCGCAGCAGACACCATCCATGGAAAAAGTGTACTGAATGTTACTGATATTTTAGGGATGCGCACAATTTACACGGGAGATGTGGCGAGAATAATTTAACTGTCCGCAGCGGCTTATTACACTGTATTTTGCGCAGGATGCGCTAAAAATATATATTGCTGCTGTCACACACAATAGTCCTTAAAAGGAATTTTGAGTCACTGAAAAGCTTTTTGTATACAAATCTTCCTATTAGGCCTTATGCACACGACCGTGCCGATCCGCAAACCGTGGATCCGCAAAAAACAGAAAGCCGTCCGTGTGCCTTTCGCAATTTTCGGAACGGAACAGGCGGCCCATTGTAGAAATGCCTATTCTTCTCCGCAAAACGGACAAGAATAGGACATGCTATTTTTTTTTTGCGGGCCCGGGATACGAAGCAACGGATGCAGACAACACACGGAGTGCTGTCTGCATATTTTGCGGCCCCATTGAAGCGAATGGGTCCGCATTTGAGCCTCAAAAATGGCTGCTCAGATACGGACCCAAACAACAGCCGTGTGCATGAGGCCTTACACTCCCTACACTGTCTCCCTATGCACAGCTCTCCCTAACACTGAGCAATTTAGCACATGCTGCGCTACAAACATATATTGCTGCAGTCACACAATAGTCCTTACAAGGACTTTTGGGTCTATGAAACATTTTTGTAGAAAAATTAAATGTAATTACACTCCGTGCACTCTCTGTCCCTTCCTATGCTCAGCTCTCCCTGACTTAGAATAAGCCGAACACACGTCATCAGGTGCTATATAGCACACGATGACGCGTTCCGGTCAGCCAATCACTGTAATGTCAGTATACAAACTGGTTTGGGGACAGTTGTAGTGGTACCTCGCACATGAGCAGGGGAGCTAGTATTTGTGTGAACGGTGGTCAGTAAAAGGACATCCCTCTCGTCCTTGTACTTAACCGCCAGCATGTTTTCATGGAAGAGAGCCCTGCTTTCACCCATTCTCAGTGGTTGCCCTACTAGGAATCTAGGGAGGCCTCTCTGATTTTTGCGCACTATGCTGCAAGCCACAGTACTTCTGGCAGTTAGGGACATGAATAGGGTTATGCTGGTATAATAGTTATCCACATAGAGGTGGTAACCCTTATCCAGCAGTGGGCGCAGCAAGTCCCACACAATCTTCCCACTAACTCCTAGGATGGGAGGGCATTCTGGGGGTTCTATGCGGGAATCTTTCCCTTCATAAACACAGAACTTTTGGGTGTACCCAGAGCTACTCTCACAAAGTTTGGACATTTTATTGTCATTGTAGTGTAGGAATTTCGGAATTGACTCGCTTGAAAACGCTTCCAGGTTATGGTTTGACTGTAAATTGGAGTCTAGTGGAAAATGTCCAAACTCCAATATTGTCTGACGTTTGGCTTCTTTACTATGCCCATATGTAGTACGAGTCCCCAAAATGTCATCATCTCTGCTGCACTTACTGGGGTCCAACCTAGGGGTCTAGCATATGGCGAGGTAGGGTTCTGAGCTATAAATTGTTGGACGTACAGCACTGGTTTGAGCCACCATGACATTTTAAAAAAAATCTTATTCTGTGAAGCCCGCACTGTCTATCTGTATTTCGGAGTTGCCCACAAAATCTGGAATTTGGGGCTGATAATCATCGGGGGGGGGTTCCATATGGGGTCACTCTGGGGGGCTGCCTCTGCTGCTACCCTGGGGTGCCTTCTTGAGGTTCCCTCATCTGCGGATGGTGATGATGCTGATGGGGTAGAAGAGTAGAGGCATCCTCTTCTCACTCACTGAGTAAACTCGTTGGGACGGATGGGTCATTTTTATTTTATTGGGGTATTTTGTGTGAAATGTGTAAAACTTTATTTAGTATGAGGTGTGTATGCAGTGTTTTCACACGTGAATGTGTAGTGTCCCACTAGGTAGGGGTGGGCACTACACAAGGGTCAATTGGGTCACGTGTTACTTCTGCTCACAAGGGAAAATGATATTATATTTATCTATGCATTTAATGTATTTTTCTGTGTGTTTTTACATTTGTATGTTTCCCCTGTTGTATACTCAGCAGGCCTATTGGGTGTAGTTAGACATCCTAGACACTAGAGGGAGATAGGGAGCCCCTAGTATAAATGTCCAGGCCCAGACAGGGAGGGGTTAGGTCATAGTCAGGAGTCTGTGGAGACAGAAGTGAGAAGGCACCAGCCAGAGATATGCTGAGGGCCTCCTCCTGACATGCAGCTAGATAGTCCAGGCTTCTAGTTGCCACCAGGAGGCTAGAGAAGGAGTACAGCCTGCCTGGAGACCAGTAATCCAACAAGCACAGAAGAAGCAACCCCAATTGTAGGAATGAACCTCCTGGGAGCAACCTGCAGCCACCTTGAAACCCAGCACAGGAACAGAACACCCAGCTCAGATAAGTAAGCTGATGGGCAGAGGTACTTAAATATAGAAGCAAGGGTCAATACTGGAGGAAGATTTATTTACTAAGGATTAAAGCTAGCATTTAGGCATCCGGGCCTTTGGATCCAGCCAGCTAGAATAGCTGAGGGGATAGTGCAGCATAGTTCTGCGAAGCATTAACTGTTTACCCTTGCAAGATTTATACCTGCCGTATTGTGAAGTAAACGTGCTGTGCATATGTGACATAAGGGACTGCATCATCATCAATTGTATGTACAAAGTTGGACTGTTTTTCAAAGTAAAACAACGTTTGGTTTACCATTAGAGTTAAGCGAACACCTGGATGTTCGGGTTCGAGAAGTTCGGCCGAACTTCCCGGAAATGTTCGGGTTCGGGATCCGAACCCGATCCGAATTTCGTCCCGAACCCGAACCCCATTGAAGTCAATGGGGACCCGAACTTTTCGGCACTAAAACGGCTGTAAAACAGCCCAGGAAAGGGCTAGAGGGCTGCAAAAGGCAGCAACATGTAGGTAAATCCCCTGCAAACAAATGTGGATAGGGAAATGAATTAAAATAAAAATTAAATAAATAAAAATTAACCAAAATCAATTGGAGAGAGGTCCCATAGCAGAGAATCTGGCTTCCCGTCACCCACCACTGGAACAGTCCATTCTCAGATATTTAGGCCCCGGCACCCAGGCAGAGGAGAGAGGTCCCGTAACAGAGAATCTGGCTTCATGTCAGCAGAGAATCAGTCTTCATATCATAGCAGAGAATCAGGCTTCACGTCACCCACCACTGCAACAGTCCATTTTCATAAATTTAGGCCCAGCACCCAGGCAGAGGAGAGAGGTCCCGTAACAGAGGATCTGGCTTCATGTCAGCAGAGAATCAGTCTGCATGTCATAGCAGAGAATCAGGCTTCACGTCAGCCACCACTGCAACAGTCCATTGGCATATATTTAGGCCCAGCACCCAGGCAGAGGAGAGAGGTCCTGTAACAGACAATCTGGCTTCATGTCAGCAGAGAATCAGTCTGCATGTCATAGCAGAGAATGAGGCTTCACGTCACCCACCACTGCAACAGTCCATTTTCATAAATTTAGGCCCAGCACCCAGGCAGAGGAGAGAGGTCCCGTAACAGACAATCTGGCTTCATGTCAGCAGAGAATTAGTCTGCATGTCATAGCAGAGAATGAGGCTTCACGTCAGCCACCACTGCAACAGTCCATTGGCATATATTTAGGCCCTGGCACCCAGACAGAGGAGAGGTTCATTCAACTTTGGGTAGCCTCGCAATATAATGGTAAAATGAAAATAAAAATAGGATTGAATGAGGAAGTGCCCTGGAGTCCAATAATATATGGTTAAGGGGAGGTAGTTAATGTCTAATCTGGACAAGGGACGGACAGGTCCTGTGGGATCCATGCCTGGTTCATTTTTATGAACGTCAGCTTGTCCACATTGGCTGTAGACAGGCAGCTGCGTTTGTCTGTAATGACGCCCCCTGCCGTGCTGAATACACGTTCAGACAAAACGCTGGCTGCCGGGCAGGCCAGCACCTCCAAGGCATAAAAGGCTAGCTCTGGCCACGTGGACAATTTAGAGACCCAGAAGTTGAATGGGGCCGAACCATCAGTCAGTACGTGGAGGGGTGTGCACACGTACTGTTCCACCATGTTAGTGAAATGTTGCCTCCTGCTAACACGTTGCGTATCAGGTGGTGGTGCAGTTAGCTGTGGCGTGTTGACAAAAGTTTTCCACATCTCTGCCATGCTAACCCTGCCCTCAGAGGAGCTGGCCGTGACACAGCTGCCTTGGCGACCTCTTGCTCCTCCTCTGCCTTGGCCTTGGGCTTCCACTTGTTCCCCTGTGACATTTGGGAATGCTCTCAGTAGCGCGTCTACCAACGTGCGCTTGTACTCGCGCATCTTCCTATCACGCTCCAGTGCAGGAAGTAAGGTGGGCACATTGTCTTTGTAGCGTGGATCCAGCAGGGTGGCAACCCAGTAGTCCGCACAGGTTAAAATGTGGGCAACTCTGCTGTCGTTGCGCAGGCACTGCAGCATGTAGTCGCTCATGTGTGCCAGGCTGCCCAGGGGTAAGGACAAGCTGTCCTCTGTGGGAGGCGTATCGTCATCGTCCTGCCTTTCCCCCCAGCCACGCACCAGTGATGGACCCGAGCTGCGTTGGGTGCCACCCCGCTGTGACCATGCTTCATCCTTATCCTCCTCCACCTCCTCCTCATCCTCCTCGTCCTCCAGTAGTGGGCCCTGGCTGGCCACATTTGTACCTGGCCTCTGCTGTTGCCAAAAACCTCCCTCTGAGTCACTTCGAAGAGACTGGCCTGAAAGTGCTAAAAATGACCCCTCTTCCTCCTCCTCCTCCTCCTCCTCCTCCTGGGCCACCTCCTCTTCCATCATCGCCCTAAGTGTTTTCTCAAGGAGACATAGAAGTGGTATTGTAACGCTGATAACGGTGTCATCGCCACTGGCCATGTTGGTGGAGTACTCGAAACAGCGCAACAGGGCACACAGGTCTCGCATGGAGGCCCAGTCATTGGTGGTGAAGTGGTGCTGTTCTGTAGTGCGACTGACCCGTGCGTGCTGCAGCTGAAACTCCACTATGGCCTGCTGCTGCTCGCACAGTCTGTCCAGCATGTGCAAGGTGGAGTTCCACCTGGTGGGCACGTCGCATATGAGGCGGTGAGCGGGAAGGCCGAAGTTACGCTGTAGCGCAGACAGGCGAGCAGCAGCAGGATGTGAACGCCGGAAGCGCGAACAGACGGCCCGCACTTTATGCAGCAGCTCTGACATGTCGGGGTAGTTGTGAATGAACTTCTGCACCACCAAATTCAGCACATGCGCCAAGCAAGGGATGTGCGTCAAATTGGCTAGTCCCAGAGCTGCAACGAGATTTCGCCCATTATCACACACCACCAGGCCGGGCTTGAGGCTCACCGGCAGCAACCACTCGTCGGTCTGTTGTTCAATACCCCGCCACAACTCCTGTGCGGTGTGGGGCCTGTCCCCCAAACATATGAGTTTCAGAATGGCCTGCTGACGTTTACCCCGGGCTGTGCTGAAGTTGGTGGTGAAGGTGTGTGGCTGACTGGATGAGCAGGTGGAAGAAGAGGAGGAGGAAGCCGAGAAGGAGGAGGTGGCAACAGGAGGCAAAGAATGTTGCCCTGCGATCCTTGGCGGCGGAAGGACGTGCGCCAAACAGCTCTCCGCCTGGGGCCCAGCTGCCACTACATTTACCCAGTGTGCAGTTAGGGAGATATAGCGTCCCTGGCCGTGCTTACTGGTCCACGTATCTGTGGTTAGGTGGACCTTGCCACAGATGGTGTTGCGCAGTGCACACTTGATTTTATCGGATACTTGGTTGTGCAGGGAAGGCACGGCTCTCTTGGAGAAGTAGTGGCGGCTGGGAACAACATACTGTGGGACAGCAAGCGACATGAGCTGTTTGAAGCTGTCTGTGTCCACCAGTCTAAATGACAGCATTTCATAGGCCAGTAGTTTAGAAATGCTGGCATTCAGGGCCAGGGATCGAGGGTGGCTAGGTGGGAATTTACGCTTTCTCTCAAATGTTTGTGAGATGGAGAGCTGAACGCTGCCGTGTGACATGGTTGAGACGCTTGGTGACGGAGGTGGTGGTGGTGGTGTTGGTGGTACATCCCCTGTTTGCTGGGCGGCAGGTGCCAACGTTCCTCCAGAGGCGGAGGAAGAGGCCGAGGCGGCAGCAGCAGAAGAGGCCGAGGCGGCAGCAGCAGAAGAGGTAGCAGGGGGAGCCTGAGTGACTTCCTTGGTTTTAAGGTGTTTACTCCACTGCAGTTCATGCTTTGCATGCAGGTGCCTGGTCATGCAGGTTGTGCTCAGGTTCAGAACGTTAATGCCTCGCTTAAGGCTCTGATGGCACAGCGTGCAAACCACTCGGGTCTTGTCGTCAGCACATTGTTTGAAGAAGTGCCATGCCAGGGAACTCCTTGAAGCTGCCTTTGGGGTGCTCGGTCCCAGATGGCGGCGGGCAGTAGCAGGCGGAGTCTCTTGGCGGCGGGTGTTCTGCTTTTGCCCACTGCTCCCTCTTTTGCTACGCTGTTGGCTCGGTCTCACCACTGCCTCTTCCTCCGAACTGTGAAAGTCAGTGGCACGACCTTCTTTCCATGTGGGGTCTAGGACCTCATCATCCCCTGCATCGTCTTCCACCCAGTCTTGATCCCCGACCTCCTGTTTAGTCTGCACACTGCAGAAAGACGCAGCAGTTGGCACCTGTGTTTCGTCATCATCAGAGACATGCTGAGGTGGTATTCCCATGTCCTCATCATCAGGAAACATAAGTGGTTGTGCGTCAGTGCATTCTATGTCTTTCACCGCTGGGGAAGGGCTAGGTGGATGCCCTTGGGAAACCCTGCCAGCGGAGTCTTCAAACAGCATAAGAGACTGCTGCATAACTTGAGGCTGAGACAGTTTCCCTGGTATGCATGGGGGTGATGTGACAGACTGATGGGGTTGGTTTTCAGGCGCCATCTGTGCGCTTTCTGCAGAAGACTGGGTGGGAGATAATGTGAACGTGCTGGATCCACTGTCGGCCACCCAATTGACTAATGCCTGTACCTGCTCAGGCCTTACCATCCTTAGAACGGCATTGGGCCCCACCATATATCGCTGTAAATTCTGGCGGTTACTGGGACCTGAGGTAGTTGGTACACTAGGACGTGTGGATGTGGCAGAACGGCCACGTCCTCTCCCAGCACCAGAGGGTCCACTAACACCACCATGACCATGTCCACGTCCGCGTCCCTTACTAGATGTTTTTCTCATTGTTATGGTTCACCACAACAACAAAAATATTATTTGGCCCAATGTATTGTATTCAAATTCAGCAGGATATAAATTTGAGGCCTAGTATTTAGGCGCTGGGTGACCGGTATGGATTTACTGACAGAATTAGACTTGGAAATGCACAGTAGCGGGTGTGTGAAGTTATTCTGAATGACCCTATGTGCACCTTGAATATTATATACCCTTTTAGGGATAGATTTCAAATAGCTCTGATATAGCAGGAACCACTAAATTATGAAATTGCTAAATTGGGAATTGTACTTCAACCCAGAACAAAAAATGTGCTTTGACGGACACTAAATAACTTTCCCAGCCACAACAGTACAGCGGTAACGAGAGATTTAGCGGGATATAAATTTGAGGCCTAGTATTTAGGCGCTGGGTGACCGGTATGGATTTAGCGACAGAATTAGATTTGGAAATGCACAGTAGCGTGTGTGTGAAGTTATTCTGAATGACCCTATGTGCACCTTGAATATTATATACCCTTTTAGGGATAGATTTCAAATAGCTCTGATATAGCAGGAACCACTAAATTATGAAATTGCTAAATTGGGAATTGTACTTCAACCCAGAACAAAAAATGTGCTTTGACGGACACTAAATAACTTTCCCAGCCACAACAGTACAGCGGTAACGAGAGATTTAGCGGGATATAAATTTGAGGCCTAGTATTTAGGCGCTGGGTGACCGGTATGGATTTAGCGACAGAATTAGATTTGGAAATGCACAGTAGCGTGTGTGTGAAGTTATTCTGAATGACCCTATGTGCACCTTGAATATTATATACCCTTTTAGGGATAGATTTCAAATAGCTCTGATATAGCAGGAACCACTAAATTATGAAATTGCTAAATTGGGAATTGTACTTCAACCCAGAACAAAAAATGTGCTTTGACGGACACTAAATAACTTTCCCAGCCACAACAGGACAGCGGTAACGAGAGATTTAGCGGGATATAAATTTGAGGCCTAGTATTTAGGCGCTGGGTGACCGGTATGGATTTAGTGACAGAATTAGACTGGGATATGGCCAAAAAATAACCACACTATTGCTGGTTAAATGCACTTGGTGACGGGCGCAGCTTGCCCCTGATGTAGTATATGGCCAAAAAATGAACAGACTATTGCTGGTTAAATGCACTTGGTGTCACAGCTTGACGAACCACACTACTGAGGGTTAAATGCACTTGGTGATGGGCGCAGCTTGCCCCTGATGTAGTATATGGCCAAAAAATGAACAGACTATTGCTGGTTAAATGCACTTGGTGACGGGCGCAGCTTGCCCCTGATTTAGTATATGGCCAAAAAATGAACAGACTATTGCTGGTTAAATGCACTTGGTGTGATAGCTTGACCAACCACACTACTGAGGGTTAAATGCACTTGGTGACGGGCGCAGCTTGCCCCTGATGTAGTATATGGCCAAAAAATGAACAGACTATTGCTGGTTAAATGCACTTGGTGACGGGCGCAGCTTGCCCCTGATTTAGTATATGGCCAAAAAATGAACAGACTATTGCTGGTTAAATGCACTTGGTGTGATAGCTTGACCAACCACACTACTGAGGGTTAAATGCACTTGGTGACGGGCGCAGCTTGCCCCTGATGTAGTATATGGCCAAAAAATGAACAGACTATTGCTGGTTAAATGCACTTGGTGTCACAGCTTGACGAACCACACTACTGAGGGTTAAATGCACTTGGTGACGGGCGCAGCTTGCCCCTGATGTAGTATATGGCCAAAAAATAAACAGACTATTGCTGGTTAAATGCACTTGGTGTGACAGCTTCACCCTGATGTAGGCTTTAGCCAAAAAACAACCACACCATTGAGGGTTAAATGCACTTGGTGACAGGCGCAGCTTGCCCCTGATGTAGTATATGGCCAAAAAATGAACAGACTATTGCTGGTTAAATGCACTTGGTGTGACAGCTTCACCCTGATGTAGGCTTTAGCCAAAAAACAACCACACCATTGAGGGTTAAATGCACTTGGTCGCAGCTTGGATGCACTTGATCGCAGCACCGCACAAGACACAAAATGGCCGCCGATCACCCCAGAAAAAAGTGACTGACAAACGGTCTGGGCAGCCTAAAAACAGTGAGTGAGCATATGAATTTCAGCAGCTCAATGATGCACAGCTGCAGATCGATCGATTAATCAAGTGAAGTCCTTTGGAGGAGTTAATCTGCCTAATCTCGCCCTACTGTCGCATCCGCAACCTCTCCCTACGCTAATCAGAGCAGAGTGACGGGCGGCGCTATGTGACTCCAGCTTAAATAGAGGCTGGGTCACATGGTGCTCTGGCCAATCACAGCCATGCCAATAGTAGGCATGGCTGTGACAGCCTCTTGGGGCAAGTAGTATGACGCTTGTTGATTGGCTGCTTTGCAGCCTTTCAAAAAGCGCCAAGAAAGCGTCACAAAAGCGCCAAGAAAGCGACGAACACCGAACCCGAACCCGGACTTTTACGAAAATGTCCGGGTTCGGGTCCGTGTCACGGACACCCCAAAATTCGGTACGAACCCGAACTATACAGTTCGAGTTCGCTCATCCCTATTTACCATACCATCTGTGTACTCTTTACTACAAATCGGTGTGCCACCGTTACAGGCACTAGCGTCATGATCCTTAAAGGGAACCTGTCACCGGGATTTTGTGTATAGAGCTGAGGACATGGGTTGCTAGATCGCCACTAGCACATCCGCAATATCCAGTCCCCATAGCTCTGTGTGCTTTTATTGTGTAAAAAAAACTATTTGATACATATGCAAATTACCCTGAGATGAGTCCTGTACGTGAGATGAGTCAGGGACAGGACTCATCTCAGGGTAATTTGCATATGTATCAAATCGTTTTTTTTACACAATAAAAGCACACAGAGCTATGGGGACTGGGTATTGTGGTTCTGCTAGCGGCCATCTAGCAACCCATGTCCTCAGCTCTATACACAAAATCCCGGTGACAGGTTCCCTTTAAAGGGACCTTGCCTCAGGCACTCAAAATACCTGCAACATCCAGGGCACCTCACACACCATCAGGTCTGGTCCCTACATATAGAGTGTGCCCCAGAGGAACTTGTGTCTACCTCTCCTTCACTGCCGCATGCCTGCCCAGGGTTCTCCTCCAAAAAGGGAGTAACCCTCGATTGCCTATAACCGTGACCTCACTATCGCAATACCCTATAGGTCTGGTGTGCTGCAAATGGGCTTGTTATAAATTTGAAATATAGAGAAAAGAGTAGAAAAAAATAAATTGCTTTATGCACACACGCACAAACCTACACTAACACTACCTAACTAAAATTGATTTCTATATACATGTATATGGAGATTTATATATATAAATAAAACTAACTACAGAAGAAAAAAAAAATGTGCACAGTAAACTGAGAAGACCGGTCAGAAAAATGGATGTTTCTGGTCAGCGCTCAGCAGGTGCAGGATGCACGCACGCACACATATAATATGTGCGTGCAGAAATCTACACTAACACTACCTAACTAAAAAAAAATTCTATCTAACACTAAAAGTAATTTTTACACCAAAAAAAAAAAAAATGAGCACAAAAGCGACCAGTAAAAAAGGGACAGGGAAGGGGGTGTGGATTAGGGATCTGGAACTTCTGCTGCAGAAAAATAAATAATAATACTGCAGCAGATGTTCCAGATGTTCTTCTTCTATACAGGAGCAGTAAAGGCAGTGTAAGCTGTGGTAAAACCACAAATCCCAGCAGATCGAGCACAGAGAAGCACAGAACCTCTTAGCATGCAGTCTCCAGCTAGAATGGCTGCATGCAGGAAGGTTCTGCCCTTTCCTGTGCAGCTATAGCGCTGCAATTGGCTGGAGCGTTGTTCTAGCCAATCGCAGCGCTGGCAGGGGACTCCACTACAATGGTGTCCCCTGCCTAACCTCGGAGGGGACAGGTGCTAACTTGTTTAGCACTGGTCACCTCCACCGACCCGCCCCACAGCTTACATGTGCTTCCGACGCAGAGATGTGCCGGTCTTCACTGATCAGCAATCGCAGCACACGGAGCTGCAGGGGGGCCGAAATAGCCGATGCTGCCTGTCGGTAAGAGCAGCCATCACACTCCGGTCCCCCCGCGATTTTCACCCAGAGCACGGTGGACCTCGCGCCGTACATGTACGGCGCTGGTCCTTATGTCATGTCCAGTTGCGCCGTACATGTACAGCGCGGGTCCTCTACGGGTTAAAATACAGGACCTGTTGTTTTGTTTATTTTTCTGTTCTTTTGATGGATTAGCCTTTTTTTGCCAGCACCTTTTGACCTGATACTATGATCGATCAGAATGGTTCAAGAACAGAAAACTAATCTGTGATGTGAACCTGGAATCAATCCTATCAAATCCAGTTATTTATCTGGTTACTCACTATTAGAGATTTCCGTTAATCACGTTGAGCAGCCAAAAAATACAGTCACCAGTCGGGCAGGGCCAAACCTCAATTCCAAAATGTGCTCTGTAGGAAAGTTTTCTCAATTCCTGCTTGACTGTATTTCAATACTATTCCTCTAGTCAAGGTATCTGTCCAAAAAAATAAATCAGGAGGTAGTTGCTTAGGAATTATTGGCCACTTTGGTTGAATCTAATAGCAATGGAATTCTTCTTGATACAGTGATAGATGGGGACATTGTGTTAATTGGTAAACAGGGGAAAGACTTGAAGGAATCATATTCTTACTGGCCGATTATTTTATTACAACAGTAATTGAGGACCAATGTGGGTTTATTCCTGGAAAAACTACTGTAGTGGATATCCACAGATTGTTAGGCAAATAAGGGTGGGCATGGACAGGAAGGATGGTGGGGCTGTCCTGTCACTGGATACCAATAAGGCATTCGCCAGGATTCCAGGATTGAATGTCCATTTCTTTGGAAAATAATAAACATAAGATAAAGATAAAATTGGCCCAAACTCTCTAAAATGAGTACAATTGATATATACATATCCCTGAGCATCTATATGTTTTAAGGATGAGAGGTCCCTCCCATTCACACTGTCCAGAGGTACCAGGCAGGGGTGCCCTATCTTTCGCATGTTGTTCACCTTCGTAATTGAAAGCCAGAGAAAAACTGATTTAGTTATAGAAGTATGGAGGAGAAGATATCTCTTTATGTGGATGATTTGTTAATATTATTGAAGGACACATCAGTATCCATTCATAGTTTAGAGGATGTAATAGCAGAATATAGTAGGATTGGGCTAAGTCTGTGCTTATGCCATTGATGAAAATTGATAAAGAGCAAATTCTAAATTTTATTTCTGTTAGAGTTGAAAATTATGTTGAATGAAATAGTATTCCCTTGATTCAATCCTGGAGAACAATGGTGGCCAGAACTGGGCTGGTAGAAATTGGGTGAAAGATTGCAAGGCAGAACTCCCTGATGGTGCAAACAATGCAATGGTGGCAGCAGTGCAGGTGTTGGGTGCAAGGCAGCATATAGTCCAGTGTAAGGTGGCAAACCTAACAAGCTATACTGAGATATTTTTGGGAGGATAAGGTCAGTATATCCAATCTTTCAAAGGCTCTATTAAATCTAGACAACTTCCCGAATTGGCCAAAAGCAAGCAATTCCACTGTCATTAACTTATTCTGCAATTAATGGGCTGAGGAGTGGATATCTTAGATTGGATAGCTATTCCACCTCCAAAGTGTGGTAGGTGCTAAATCAATCTACCCCTTTAACAAGCAGCAAAGTCCAAAACCATTAAAGTGTGTTACCTTTGCTATCACACACTTTCCCCCTATGGTCCGACTCCTAAACAGTCTATAAATTCTTTGCTTCCTTCTCTCAAAGGTTTGGCACTTGTCCTCAGCATGAAGGGATGATGGATCTTTGTTGTAGGACTCACAGTGCACAGACCCATGCAGTGGGACATGATAACTAAGTTGTTTCATCCACATTCAGCTCTTGGAATCACATTTAAAGCATGGAAAGTACATTCATTGTTAGTGGTAGATATAAACCCTTTTAACAATGTATTAACTCTTTAGCAGATATCTACTGGGTCATTGCACACATTACAGCTTTTCTTAACTTATAAGGGCAAAGAGTGCAAAATATTGCAAAACAGTAAAGCATTCTCCTGTAAATCTAGAAATATGTTGACATATCAAACAGCACCAAACATTAACCATTTATATACTGCTACCTTTTAAAGTAAGGCGTCCTCTACATTTTGCAGGGGGGGGCACTAACAAAAACGTGCAAAAAGAGGTTAGGCACATGAAATATAACTGAATACATTATAGTGCAATTATAGCAGTCCCAAATAGTCTTTGAGGTATGCAAAACAGTAATAGATTAGCATTGTCTGAAAGGACATGGAATAGGATAAGGGATTAAGGATGATAATTATTGTTTAGCAACTAATATCAATTTTGGAGAATTAAGGTGGCCAAATACTTTTAAGGGGTTATCCCATGATTAATGTAAAAAATGGATCCAGAGATCTCCCCATTCATTGCTCTGCTAGATTTATATCAAGCTGACAGCTCAAGGGGAATGTCTTTTCTGCAGCTCAGGGGGCTTGTCTCAGCTCTGCCGATCACAGCTCAGGGGGCGTGTCCATGCTCTACCTATCACAGCTCGGGAGGCAGTTGAAAGATGAAACTGAGTATGTGCGGCCTTCTCAGTGAGCAGGACAAAGAAATAAGAAAGAACAAACAGCAAGTGGAGCTATACAGATACATTTTATTGAAAAGCTCAGCGGCCATGCAATTTTTTTTAACACATGCAATTACAGAAGTGTTCAGATCCAGGTGCTGGTTTAACAACTGTAGAATATTTTTCATGGGACCACCCCTTCAATCCAAACTTGATCAAAATGGACCATTTTGAAATTTAACAATGAACATTCGTTTTAGACAATCACCATTGTTTTAATATTTTCATCTGATTGCCAAATGATCTTTTGTTCAAAGAAAGATTGTTTGTGAACAAAGGATATTTCTTTGAAAGAACATTCACACAAAGATCTTTTGTCCATTGCCCTGTTTCATTTAAGGGGTTCTCCGGGAATTAAGAAAATGAAAATACTTAAATATTACTTCATTATAAATATATTCCCAAATACCTTACATTAGTTATAATGGCTTGTTTTGTCTGAGGAGCAATTATTAGGAAAAATAAATTAGCCACTGTCCTATTAGTACACACAAAGCCTGTCCTAATCACACAGGAGGACAAGCTACTTCACAACTCTGAGCTAAAGAGCTGCCTCATCCTCCTCTCTGCTCTGCTTGTCAGGAATTATGATCCTGAATACAGTTTAATAAGATCTTCAGCGGAATCTTTGTAGGAATGGAGTTCATGAGCAGATGTGGCTAATGAGCAGCAGCACTTGTCTGCAGTCCCAATTACCATAGCCCCACATCACCAGAGTGGAATGGATTGAGAAACCTGACAAAGAGTTCAAGATGTTGACTTGTCCTCCAAATTCTCCAGATGCCAATCCAATCATCTGTGGATATGCTGGGAAAATAAGTGAGGACTTAAAGAGAAAATTGAACATGGTCTTTGGGCTGCAGGCAGCATGTTATAAAGCAGGTTGGGATGGGCAGATCGATATATAGTTTTGTGGGAAAAGATTCAGTAAAACTTTTAGTTCATTCATTTAAATTCCTGTTCATTGAAGTCCAGGAGGTGGTCCTATCAGTGATCAGAGATAGCTGTCAACTGTGATGGCCAGTTCGCAGTGTTCGCCAGCAAACACATGCGGGCTGCGATCTTAACTCACAAGTCCGGCAATGCACAGGTAAACCCTTACCTGTGCTGCGAGCCGGTCTGAAACAAATGCGCCGGGAGCAGGCAGTTCCAAGAACAGCCTGATGAAGGCCCCCGGCGGCTGTTCCTGGTGGCCGCATTTGTTTCAGACCGGCTCGTGCAGGGGCTTACCTGTAAGGGCCTACCTGTGCATCACCGGACTTGTGAGTTAAGATGGCATCCTGCATGTGTTCGCTGGCGAACACTGCGAACTGGCCATCACTGGCTGTCAATCACAGATAGGACCACCTCCTGGACTTCAATGAACAGGAATTTAAATGAATGAAATACAAGTTAAACTGAATTTTTTCCCATAAAACTATGTATCAGTCCACTCAGCTCCTCCTGATCTATAACATGCTGCCTGCAGATTACACTGCCTTTTCATGGTGACAGGTTCACTTTGTTCACTTTAAAGGATATGCTGCCAATGTCTTGGTGGCAGATAATAAAGGACACCTTCTGAGGTGTTGTGGAGCTCATGCCTCTACAGCTTAGAACTGTTTTGGTTGCACAAGAAGAACTTTCACTATATTAGGCAGGTGGTTTTATTGATATGTTTTCGCAGCATATGTTTTCTGATACTGATCTCCATTCACACATTTCAGCATTATATAATACACTGGTGCCTGTCTGCAGACCCTGCTAGCGACAGCTTACTGTGTACAGATTTAAACAGCCTCAATTAAGCTCATTGAAGGCAAACACAATGCATGAAGGTGCAGTGACCAGGAACGGGTACGCTGACGCCACTTATGCAGTGGGTCAGGATATGGGTTGTTTAATGTTCTGTATTTGTCGTGATGCCAGATCCAGCGTGCACAGGGTACTATCACAGGGCCCTTCAAAGGTGTTATAACGCACGTCCCAGGTTAGGAATGCCAGAGTGGTGTGATTGCCTATAATGTCTCTGTATGGTGATGATAATGGTGTCAACGGTGTCTCCTACCTAGGTATGGCTGGACTCCTGGCTCACTTGCAATAAATTGAATGTAGTGATAGTATGAGTAATAGAGGGATTTTGCAGCAGAAACTGATGTCCAGACCTTTGGTAAAGTTCAAACTCGTCTTTTCTGAGGGTAACTTTCATCCAAGCAAGGTACAGCTTTGGTCTTAGGTCCCAGCAGGCATTCAGCAATGGTTGGCAGGAATGAATCTTCTGCTCTATAAACCTGGAGCTTGCAGGAAAGGACGTTTGCTTGTTAGATCTCTACTGTGGCAGGAATTTGGCTCCTGCACTTCTTTATATCTTCTGCTTTATGGGGACTGACTAGCTGAGGAGGAAAATGGCTTCTCATAGGTCTCTGGACTTTACTCACAGTTCAATTCTCCGGGAATACTTTCTTCCTGGAACTGGAGGTTGTCTGTTTGCTTCATTCAGCTTAGGCTGAAGGGCTCAGGCTGGGGATTTGATCAATGTCTCAGCCAAGACAAGATCCTCGCTTGGTTCTCTAAACCGGGAGCTCCTAACTCACACACCCTACCTCTAGCAGTGGGTGGGCTACACTCCTCACTAACTTCCTTCTCCACCCAGGGTATAGGCTGTGGGAATAGTCCACACCTCCACAGAGGGGGAGCTAAGCTGGAATGAACCATTCCAGCTTAGAAATACTAAGCTCAAGCAAATTCCTTACCAATCCATTGCTGCCACCTGCTGGTAAACATGGAAATTACAACAGTAATGGAATTTAACATGGTTTATTCACATTTGTGAATGACATAATCTAAAATCATATCAGATGACAAGGTAAAGGCTCTTAACAGATTGTAGCGGGGTAGAAGAGTTTAATAACACAACTCTGGGGTGTTACAAAGGCACATGGCAGCAGAAGATTACCAGGAAGATCTAGTGCCCCGGTGAACAATCTGTACCAGATCTTACCTCCAATTGTGTCATTTATCCTACTGGTGTTGTCTTATAGAATGGTCCCCTCAGTCCCCAGAGGTATTTGCTACATTTGTGTGGCATATGGCTATAATTCTTCATAGCAGTTCATTGACTGCAAAATAGGTCACAGTATGGACTCTGATTACTGTGTGTGGGCTTCAGTGTGCCTCAGCATTCATCTAAGGCCTCCTGCACATGAACGTGTGCACCCCATGGCTGTGCTGTGGCCCGCAATGCACAAACACCGACAGTGGAGCAGCCGCAGCGGATCACAGACCCATTCACTTTAATGGGTCCGTGATCCGGACGTTCCACAAAAAGATAGGACATGTTCTATCTTTTTGCGGAACGGAAGTACGGGACAAAACCCAATGGAAGCACTCTGTAGTGCTTCGGTAGTGTTCCGTTCTGCATCTCTGGATTTGCGGACCATTGAAGTGAATGGGTCCACAATCCTGATGCGGAATGCACACAGAGCGGTGCCCGTGTATTGCGGATACGCAAATGCGGACTGCAATACGGCAACGGGCATCACACGTTCGTGTGCAGGAAGCCTAATACTGACTATAAAGCATTCAGCATTGGAGCATGCCATTATTTTATTCCCATGGATTTTCCATTCAGGAAGTACTATAGGCAGTATATTCGGTATGCGTACAGTCTGGATACCAAATACAAGTATAACAGATAGCAGTGGAGCTTTGTATGACAGAAAAGAAAAAGCTTTAATCTCGACAACAATACATGGTGAAGTTTGTCCTTGGTTTTGGCTATCACTGTTTAAAATTAAAGGCTTTAGCTAATTTATCCATTGGAAACGATAGTCTAACTGCATTGGGAAAAAGATAATTAGATTTTTTAAGGGATCTTTGTTGCTTTATTTCTTTATTCACATACAGAGATATTTCAGTCCAGAAAGTAATGCATTTGATACAATAGAAGTCTCACTAATGCATCTCTTGGATTGTGTAGCACTAGAAGAGTGCAGTTCCATTAAGCAAGCATTCATATATAGGCTCTACAGTGTTACCTTCTAGATGAAGCTAAAAACCCTGGTCAATTTAATCCTAAAATAAGAAAAAAAATAGTCTGATAGAAATGAAATAGCTTTGATGCATTTTGGCTATATCATATATGTATGTGAGTTAAATATAACAATTTTTTATTTTATTTTCACTTTGATTTCTGTTGTTTCACAGTGCAGTGGAGATATATATACTGTATGTTGGTTCATGGAAATCAAGGTGGGACTAACCCACCAGACTCAAAAAGACCTTTCAGTGGAGCAAAATGGGTCCCAGCCAAAAAAGGGGGCCTTCTGGACCAAAGCAGGAGGCCAGGTATTGTAGAATTTCTTTGGGAGAAAAAAAGTACAATATATCGACTAAATATGAATAAGACATATACAGTGCTAACACTATTAGGGCATATTGTAAGGAATTCTTTTATCAGCAACTGTGCTCCTGATCTGGAATGGCAAAAGAACACACTAACGCACTTCACACACCAAGGTATTAAACATGTGACAGTATCCAAGCGTCTCCTCTTCATCTTACATAAATCTGATCCTCATTTGTGGCCCTCACCACCTATTGTTGTTGCCCCATTCTGCCTCCTCCACTTCCACTCCTCATACCCATACCCTCCTTTTTTTTTTTTTGCATCATTCAATACACATGTTCTATATTTAAACAGTGGAGGTCATTTATTCAGACCAGCGTTTAAGACGTCAGTCTTAATACCCCTTTGGCTGGTGGTGGCTTTTCCTAAGTTATGTAGAGGCGCCGGCCTTTACATAACTTCAGTGTATCCACCGCCTGTCTAAATGTAAGACAGCTCCCTTGCTGGTGTAGATTTAGACCATTTTCTACTCTTTACTCTTAAAACAGGAGGATAAAATGATAACTGAAGCGGGCCTGGTAGCCTGTCCCCTTCCCTGTTCATATCACGTCCCCTTTTTTAGACCTGGCCTGAGTGGGGAAAATTCGCTGATTGGGGTTCAAATGACCTCCGCGCCACAATATGCGCCGGATATACAGTACAGACCAAAAGTTTGGACACACCTTCTCATTCAAAGAGTTTTCTTTATTTTCATGACTATGAAAATTGTAGATTCACACTGAAGGCATCAAAACTATGAATTAACACATGTGGAATTATATACATAACAAAAAAGTGTGAAACAACTGAAAATATGTCATATTCTAGGTTCTTCAAAGTAGCCACCTTTTGCTTTGATTACTGCTTTGCACACTCTTGGCATTCTCTTGATGAGCTTCAAGAGGTAGTCACCTGAAATGGTTTTCACTTCACAGGTGTGCCCTGTCAGGTTTAATAAGTGGGATTTCTTGCCTTATAAATGGGGTTGGGACCATCAATTGCGTTGTGGAGAAGTCAGGTGGATACACAGCTGATAGTCCTACTGAATAGACTGTTAGAATTTGTATTATGGCAAGAAAAAAGCAGCTAAGTAAAGAAAAACTAGTGGCCATCATTACTTTAAGAAATGAAGGTCAGTCAGTCCGAAAAATTGGGAAAACTTTGAAAGTGTCCCCAAGTGCAGTCACAAAAACCATCAAATGCTACAAAGAAACTGGCTCACATGCGGACCGCCCCAGGAAAAGAAAGACCAAGAGTCACCTCTGCTGCGGAGGATAAGTTCATCCGAGTCACTAGCCTCAGAAATCGCAGGTTAACAGCAGCTCAGATTAGAGACCAGGTCAATGCCACACAGAGTTCTAGCAGCAGACACATCTGTAGAACAACTGTTAAGAGGAGACTGTGTGAATCAGGCCTTCATGGTAGAATATCTGCTAGGAAACCACTGCTAAGGACAGGCAACAAGCAGAAGAGACTTGTTTGGGCTAAAGAACACAAGGAATGGACATTAGACCAGTGGAAATCTGTGCTTTGGTCTGATGAGTCCAAATTTGAGATCTATGGTTCCAACCACCGTGTCTTTGTGCGACGCAGAAAAGGTGAACGGATGGACTCTACATGCCTGGTTCCCACCGTGAAGCATGAAGGAGGAGGTGTGATGGTGTGAGGGTGCTTTGCTGGTGACACTGTTGGTCATTTATTCAAAATTGACGGCATACTGAACCAGTATGGCTACCACAGCATCTTGCATCGGCTTGCTATTCCATCCGGTTTGCGTTTAGTTGGACCATCATTTATTTTTCAACAGGACAATAACCCCAAACACACCTCCAGACTGTGTAAGGGCTATTTAACCATGAAGGAGAGTGATGGGGTGCTGCGCCAGATGACCTGGCCTCCACAATCACCAGACCTGAACCCAATCAAGATGGTTTGGGGTGAGCTGGACCGCAGAGTAAAGGCAAAAGGGCCAACAGGTGCTAAGCATCTCTGGGAACTCCTTCAAGACTGTTGGAAGACCATTTCAGGTGACTACCTCTTGAAGCTCATCAAGAGAATGCCAAGAGTGTGCAAAGCAGTAATCAAAGCAAAAGGTGGCTACTTTGAAGAACCTAGAATATGACATATTTTCAGTTGTTTCACACTTTTTTGTTATGTATATAATTCCACATGTGTTAATTCATAGATTTGATGCCTTCAGTGTGAATTTACAATTTTCATAGTCATGAAAATAAAGAAAACTCTTTGAATGAGAAGGTGTGTCCAAACTTTTGGTCTGTACTGTATATGCTGATAATATCTGATAATAAATTACCCCTAGTGTTCTTACCCTGATACCGGTTTGAGACATTTCGCCATTTTGTCCAGTTCCTATGGGTCTTTATGGTTTTTTAACAGCATTTAGAGAGTATTTAGAGAATTGCTTTACAGCAGCAATATGGGCCATAGTGATAATGGACAGGAGGGGACTTCATTGACTTGACTTCTATGGGGCAGTCTTCTAGGCACCTTGTAAAAGGTGGATCATGTGTTATCAATACTAGTGATGATCGAGCATACTCAGCCGAACACCTGTTCGGCTCGAGCATCTCGATGCTCGGCACATGGCGCTCAAGTCTCCTCCCTGCACGTTTCTTGGCTGCTATGCAGCCGATAAATGTGCAGGTAAGTGCATTACAGTGAATGGCTGCCTGGAACACGTCATCGGATGCTATAAAGCACCCTATGACACGTGTTCGGCTCAGTGTTAGTCAGGGAGAGCTGAACATAGGAAGGGACAGGGTGTAGGGAGTGTTATTGGGAGATTTTTATTAGAAAAACTTTTCAGAGACCCAAAAGTCCTTTTAAGGACTATTGTGTGTGGCAGCAGCAATATATATTTTTAGCGCATCCTGTGCTAAATAGCGTCTAATAGGCTGCTGCGGACAGTTAATATATCCGTGCCACATCTTCTGTGTAAAGTGTGTGCACCCCTAAAATATCAGTGACATCCAGTGTACTTTTTCCGCAGATGGTGTCCCCTGCGGACAGTTAAATTATCCACGCCACATCTCCAGTGTAAAGTGTGCGCATCCAAAAAATATCTGTAACATCCAGTGTACTGTTTCCGTAGACGATGTCCGCTGCGGACAGTGAGATTAGCTGTGCCACATCTCCTGTGTAAAGTGTGCACATCCCAAATATATCTATGACATCCAGTGTACTTTTTCAATAGACGGTGTCCGCTGCGGACAGTGAGATTAGCTCCGACACATCTCCAGTGTAAAGTGTGTGCATAAAAAAAAATATCTGTGACATCCAGTGTACTTTTTCAATAGACGGCTGCGGAAAGTGACCACATCTCCAGTGTAACGCGTGCGCCTAATATTTTTATCTGTGACATACATTGTACTTTTTACGTAGACGCTTTAGACAATGACATTACCGGTGGTACCTCTCCTCTATAACGTTTCCTCATCCCAAATACCGGCTGTGACATTCTCTGTAATTTTTTATTAGCCGCTGGTGAGAGCATTAAAATGCAGAACCTTTAATGCACCTTTAAACAGGGGCTATTGCAGGTATGGGGTTCAGCTGGTCAGGTGGGGACACATTATGCATATTATTGCTGTTCTGGCCTGCAATCTCCTGCAGGTTATTTGACAGTAAACACAGAATATTAATCAGCTCTGGCATACCCACTTCTCCAACTCCAGCGCTACAGGTGGGAGCCCTTCTTCTGCCATCTGCTTTTCCTCCTTTTCCACATCATCTAATATTGATGAAAATATGTCATCAGGAACATCTAGCTCCTCCTCTCTCTGTATCTTGCTGACTTTTCTAGGACATGGAGACTTTGAAGGATGATTTAGAAAGATGAGGATGGTCATCATTAAGACCTGGCCCCCATAAGGGCTGCTATGGTATTGGTTAGCATGCTGGCAGTGGAATAATAAAGGCTTCCATCCTATTGGTATTGAATTACATTTACAGCTGATATTCAGTATGAATAAGTAAATGTAGGAATAGATAAATAAAACTGACACAGAAAAGGTCTCCCTGCCCTCTCCCTGAACTGTCCCTATAGTCTCCCTGCACTCTCCCTTTTCAATATTCTTCTATTAATCATTTTCAGCAACACTGTCCCTAGCACATGAGCACTTGCAACACCTCTCTATGCTCAGCTCACAGTACAAAGGAGGAAACCACGTGGGATGAGGGTTTTATAGGACTGTGACATCACAGGGGATGCCTATATGCGGATTGGCTGGCTGCACGGCATTATGGGTGATCTTGCGTTCCCGGGCTTGTCTCCTGTACACTTAGTGCAGCCACCCTTTTAGGAAAACCTGATTCATTACTACGAAGCACAAGTAAGATCGGATTAACTGAAAATCGAAGTTTTTCTAAACTTCGGACCGAATTCCGCTTCGAATGCTTTGCTTCGCTCAACACTAATGACATTCAGATTGAATGGCTTCGATATGGAATTTTGCAGTCCAGGAGAGCTCAGTGACAGATGGAAACTATCCATGGTGCTGAAGGAAACTGAGGTTCTTGTAGCATTATATTGTATATAATATTTTACTAGAATACAAGACACAAATAAAGTGTTCATTTGATATATTTTTACAAATTAATATTGGCTGTGCTTCCAGGTTTTTGTCTGTGAACATTGTAATTCCCAGAGTTCAGAGCACAACAAAGGTTCCAATTTTCTCTCTTCAATAGAAAATATAATAAAATAACATATTAAAGAATTTCAGCTACATTATTGCACATACATTTTAACACATATCAAGCACTTAAAGGGAGCCAGGAAATTCACTGATAAACAAGGCACAATGTCTTAAAAGGCTAGATCAGGGCTCATGCACATGACCGTTGGGTATTTTGCAGTCTGCAAATTGTGGATCCGCAAAACACGAATACTGGCCGAGTGCCTTCCGCATTTTGCGGACTTGAACATCTGGCCCATAATGGAACAATAATATTTTTTCTATTTTGTTCTATCTTTTGCAGCATTTTTATACAGACAGAATACACACTGTTTATTTTTTGTTTGTTAGTTTTTTGGCATCCTCATTGAAGTTAATTGTTCCGCATACGGGTCACAAAAAAATGTACACAGTAAAATAATACTTTTACGTGCATAAGCTCTAAAGATGGGGGGGGGGGGGGGTGCATACAGTGGCTTGAGCCCACCCTCACTCAGTGCACTTTGCATAGGGATTAAATTATTTCTCCAGAATAAAGCAATGAATTGCTAAATTAAATGTATCATAACATTCAGCATAGCTAGCCGAACAAGGCACAGTGTCTGGTTTATCTGTGAACTTCCCGGTGACAGACTCCCTTTAACCACCTCCCGTCTGCCCGTTGACTATTAACGTCCGGGAGGTGGTTCTCTATCTCTGAATGGATGTTTCTGAATCGTGGAGCTGCCAAGCGGGTTACCTGCTGTCATTGACAGCAGAGCAACCCAGAGAGAAGACAGGGACAGTTCCCAGGTGTCCCTGCCTTCTAGATTGCTGTATACACAGCGCTCACCAAGCGCTATGTATACAGAGCAGGAAGTGCTATGCGCTTCCTGTTCCGGAACGGCGGTCATGTGACCACCAGGGCCGGTAGAGTGCAGCAGCTGTCGGGTCTTTCACAGACCTCGATCAGCCCTGCACTGAGGCTGTACAGTACACAGCCAACAAATGAGCCCCTACATAAGAAAATCGCAAAAAAAATAAAAAAAACTATATCTTTTAGAACATGGACACATTAAAATATCTTTTTTTTTTTTAAATGCTATTATTGTGTAAAACTTAAATAAATAAGAAAAAGTATACATATTAGGCATCGCCACATTCGTAACGATCTGCTCTATAAAAATGTCACATGACCTAACCCCTAAAAATAAATAAATACATTTTTTGGTCACCTTGCCTCATAAAGTGTTATAATGAATGATCGGAAAATAATATGTACCCAAAAATAGTACCAATAAAACTGGCCCCTTATCCCCTAGTTTCTACTGTAAGGGTGCATCAGGGGGGCTTCAAATGGGACATGGCATCTAAAAACCAGTTCATCAAAATCTGTCTTCCAAAAACCATACAGAGTTTATTTCCTTCTGCGCCCTGCCGTGTGCCCATACAGCAGTTTACGACCACATATGAGTAATAAATATTGAGTTTTGTTTGGCTGTTAACCCTCGATGTGTTAAAGAAAAAAATGGATTAAAATTGAAAATCTGACAAAAAAGTGAAATTTTAAAATTTGATCTACATTTTCCTTTAATTCTTGTGGAACACCTAAAGGGTTAACAAAGTTTGTAAAATCTGTTTTGAGTAGCTTGAGGATGTAGTTTCTACAATGGGGTCATTTATAGGGGTATCCACTATGTAAACCCCACAAAGTGACTTCAGACCTGAACTTGTCCTTAAAAAGTGGGTTTTGGCAATTTTCCTAAAAAGTTTAAGAATTGCTTCTAAAATTCTAAGCCTTCTAACGTCCTAAAAAAACGAAATGACATTTCCAAAATGATGCCACCTCATAGTAGACATATGGGGAATGTTAAGTAATAAATAATTTATAAGGTATCATTTTCTGTTTTAAAATCAGAGAAATTTTTTTTTCGAAAATTGCGAATTTTTCTAAATGTTTGGTAAATTTGGGATTTTTTAAATAAATAAAGGTGAAATATATTGACTCAAATTTATGACTATCATGAAGTACAATGTGTCACGAGAAAACAATCTCTGAATGGCTTGGATAAGTAAAAGCGTTCCAAAGTTATTTCCACATAAAGTGACATATGTCAGATTTGCAAAATTAGGCCTGGTCAGGAAGGGGGGAAATGGCCCGAATGTGGAGTGGTTAATAGCTATAGGTAGATTCAACAGCCATCCTTATAGACAATTCATACAATGGTGGACTTTTAATGGTGTCTGGACTAACAGGGAAGTATCTATTATTTTTCTAATTTTCTTGTCTTGACTATGATAGTTTTTGGAGTTTTTATTTATTTGGCACAATGCAAGTGATTACCTCTTTGTTTCATGTTTTGCCTCTGGACAATTTATTTTCCTTGCCCCACCCTCTTCCTCTTCCAGCTAGCATTTCCTAGTAATAGGCCATAATTTTTTGAAGGGGAAATCCTTTTTGTAGAGGGTGGTCCTCCATTTAGGATCCTGATCTGTTAGCCACAGCTACAAAGCTGTATAGTTACAAAGATTGTCTTTGCCCTCTTTCTACAGTGCAATGATCTTCTGTAAAGGGTCTACTGCTCCCAGCATACAAGCACATTTATTCTCCGAGCAGTGCGACAATTATGATTTCCGGAACTAGGCAAAGCAACCTATAATAAAACAAGATTTCTCAAGTGATTCTTAGGAAAAGACAAGCCTGGCAGGCTTAGATGACTATTAATCGAGCGTGCTTTCTTTTCCAAGTATAGGGCAGGGTTAATTATTTAAATAGGTACAGCTTAGAAGTAAATGGAAATGTTGGCTGCACTTACTAAACTGCTGGCTGGACCCGTGATGTAGAAAATGTCATTGGATGCAGGTGGGCTGTGCGCACTTTGTGTATCAGAGGAGCGTTCTACAAAGATTAGAAACCAGGAACGAAAATAGGAGCCAACTGCGACACAAGGGCAATAATTAACCCGGGTGAATAAAAATCAATAATGTGGACAAATACAGTGATTATCTTCTTTTCTTTTTATTATAAATCTATGTTTTCATAGTTTAATTTTTTCAATTTTTTTTTAACTCTTTGTATGGTCTGATGCACATGGAGATGCAGAATGGGTCATCCACTTCTTTTAGCTGTTTAGGGAGCAGAAATAACACTATTGTGACTATTCACATTTTACATAAAAATATACAAACTCAGGGTCTATTGGGTCCCCAAGGCATGTAGAATACAATAGAAGTGGAATGACAATGTGGCAATGTATCACACGTAGTGCAAAGGCACCTGAACAGGTAAGGCTTGTATTTTACAAGAGGGTTCTGAAAAATAAGAGCTGGATTGTGGTTGGTTCATTTGCATACTTTTTGACACATTTCTTCCAATGCATTAAGATTATAATTGCTGCTTTATTAGGCTAGCGAAATATAGAACTATTAGAGCTCATGCACACGGCTGTATGTATTTTGCAGTGCACCAAGAATGGATCTGCCAAAAATACGGATGACATCCGTGTGCTTTCCGTATCTTGTGGAAAGGGACAGCTGGCCCCTAATAGAACAGTCCTATCCTTGTCCATTATGCAGACAATAATAGGATATGATCTATCCTTTTGCGGAAGTATATACGGAAACGGAATGCACATGGAGTAACTTCCTTTTTCTTTTGTGGACCCATAGAAATGAATGGTTCTGCATATGGTCCGCAAAAAAAAGGAACGGACATGGAAAGAAAATACATTTGTGTGCATGAGCCCTTACGGTAGAAGTACATGCTAGTGTAAATGATCTTGATTTATGTGCAGCTGTTGCTGCATTTCTACAAAAAACTGCAACAAAATTCACATATGTTACTTGTGTATTTTGTCATGGATTTTGATGCAGATTTACTCCATATGCTCTCTGCACAATCAATTGTCATGCTGTGTATTTCAAAATCCGCACTGCAGGTCAATATCTGCACAGCTAATTTCTGCACCGTGTAGATGAGATTTTCGAAATCTCATCTATCTAGCTAGTACTGTATTGAGCTGTTAATTTTCAACACAGAAAATCCGTGCATAATATGTATATCCCTCAGTATAAACACATGGGAAGGATTATGGCACAGATTTTGCTGGAATCCCTTGACAAAATGTGTGTCAAATTCCCTGCAAAATCTGTGAATTTAGAAAATTTTGCTGTGGATTTAACACTATGCATTTAATGAAATTGATGGTGGAAAACTGCTGCATAAACTGACATGATGTGAATTCAAATCTGTCTTCTTTCTGAACTTCTAGTCCCACACATGAACTTCCTGCATGGGTGGGGTTACATGTGTCTCTGCAGCCAATAACTGGTCCCAGTGGTGACGTGCACCCAAAAGACGTGATCCAGTTGTTTGAGGAAACATTACTGTTGAGGGCGTGGGGGGTGGGGATTTTAAAGAAAGATAAATCATGGCTAATTTGTATCCTACTGGTTAAGCAGTCAGTATGCCCTGCAATAAGGATGATCACAAGCAAAATTAAAGAGGCTCTGTCACCCAGATCAAGTCTACCCTACCAGGCATATAAGAAAAAAAGACTGCGAAAAACTAAAGCTCATAGGCATCCTTTTATGAAAAATAATAATATTTTATTGTTACAAAATCAAGACTATATAAATTACCATTAAAAAAGGGGGGAAAGGAGCAGGAACACCATCTCAGCAGTACAGATCAATAATTACAGGTATATGCGTGTCAAAACCCATACATACATAATCCTTAAATATGTACAAAGTGAGTCCTAATGAATACGTCCCAAGGATACTAAGCAATACGACTGCTAAATTACAAAAGGTGCTCACAGAGGATATCAGGTAATGTAACGCAACAAGAAGCTGCGGTATATACCCTCTGGAACACGTGCAAATTGTACATAACAGCACAAGAATCAGAATAACATGGACTCACCAGAAAAATCGAAACCTGAGCGCCTGGGATGGCGTTACCTCTACGCTCGTATTGGCATACCTTCGTCAGGGGAGTGCCGACGATGTAGACAAAATACATACCTTGATTTCTCATGTCGGTGGTCAGGTTAGGCAGAAAAAGCAACTTTTAAAAATATGCTAATGAGGAATTCAAGCACTTGGAGGCAGGCTTATGCCTTCCGAGCACTGCTTCTTCGATGCCCCCGTTCATCGCTAATGCTGGCCTTCCTCACCTAGTTACTAGCGCCTGTTCACTGTGCACATATTTTCCATTCTTCCTGTGTGTGACGGCACGTGCGCACTAGACATGCACACAAGTCTGGAGAAACTGAAAATATCCAGGAAGTGAGCGCGCAATCGCAGCGTTAGGCCATGTTATTAAAAATTTTGCATAGCCACTGAGTTATTCAATAAAATGTGTCTTAAAGCGCCACCTGCTCTTTTTTCTTATTTCTTTGTCCTTCTCACTGAGAAGGCCGCACATGCTCAGTTTCATCCTTCAACAGCCTCCTGAGCTGTGATAGGGAGAGCATGGACACGCCCCCTGAGCTGTGATAGGGAGAGCATGGACACGCCCCCTGAGCTGCAGCAGAATAGACACTCCACCTGAGCTGTGATAGGAAGAGCACGGACACGCCCCCTGAGCTGCAGCAGAATAGACACTCCCCTTGAGCTTTCAGCTTGATATAAATCTAGCAGAGCAATGAATGTGGAGATCTCTGGATCCATGTGAGGTACAGGGCTGGTTCTAGCTTTGTTTGAAAGAGACTGTCATGTACTGTATGATTTTCATGTTTTACATGAATAATGGGATAACCCCTTTAATAATGTTACATGCTTACTTAAATTAAGTTCTCTAGATCAACTACCTGAAAACATGGGAATCTTCAGTGAGCTGCTTGAACAATTATTTGGATAAAGAAAACTACAATTTGAGGTTCCTTGATCAAAATCTGTAACAGGGTCCCTAGCTATCACGCCTCATATATATAGGACTGTTTCCTTATGTGGGACATTATGACCTCTTAAACTTGCCTCAAGCTTCTTGGCCCTGGTTTGACCACAGCCTCTGTGCTCCCCTTTCATCATGTTCAAGTGGATAAAGGGGTGTATTAATAGAGCACATAATGGAATCAAGTGCCAAATTTGGAGTTCTACAAAAATATGTACTGTATGTGATAGAAATGTGGAGTATATGCTTTTCTGTGAAGAATCCAGGTGTCACAGATAATTTCTATGCAGGCTTCCTCCACACATTAAAAAGTGTAACTGCGCCCAACACACTTGTTAATTCCTCCATGAAGGTGAAAGTTTTCAAAAGTCAATCCATCTAGTCATTGCAGCAGAACAAATAAGTAATAACTGTGAAGTAGAGTATTTCTGCACGTACTAATAAGAGCAGTGTTGGCAGGATGATAATATAAGCAGATAAATTATGCAGTGATATAAAGTAAATGGCATAAAGTTACCTGCGTAGGCTTTTGACAGAAGGACAAATTAACCTTTTTCCATCCATCTTATTTTAGTGGTGTGACTTTGTGCTAAAGACTGTCAAGTATGTAGATCACCTACATGAAAATTCTACTATCTATAATAGCTCACACAACCTACAGTAAATGACTATTTTAAAGATGACATTGAAAACCAAAGGATAGATTAATATTCTGATCCTCAATATAGCTATGGCCACACGACACCCTTTGCACGTCCAAAGGTGTAGCTGTGTGGACAATTGACTAGAATGAGGTTGTAGCGCAACTTGCAAGTTGTCCCGGAATCATAAAATTATTCATCATTGTTGGATTTTTTGTGATTGCACCTGTGGAAACTTGTGAGTAGCGACGTAACTTCATTGAGTTCAATGGCTGCACTGCTACTCAGCGATCCTTGGTTGCATGAGTGTTGCAGTCAATAATGTAGTTACCTCATTAACTTTTGTGGTGATAAAAAGCCTCAATAGACATGATTAACCCTATAAAACTAAGGACACTGCCTGGTAGGGTTGATTGTGCTGATTGAAACAATACCTTTCTTTTGTCTGTATGTCAAACAGCTGCAGAGATATTGGTGTTTTTATTGATATGCAAATGAGCATGTTGGGGCACCAGGGGGCTGGGTTGAATCCTTGGAGCACTGCTTTTGTAACACTCCTGTGCTCTGCACACTCCCTCTTCACCTGCGTCCTAGAGTGGTGTCCTAGCATCTACATATCATATACACTACTTATTATAGCCTTAGGCCTCATGCACACGACAGTATTTTTTTCACTGTCCGCAAAACGGGGTTCCGTTGGTTCGTGATCCGTGACCATTTTTTCGTCCGTGGGTCTTCCTTGATTTTTGGAGGATCCACGGACGTGAAAAAAAAGTTGTTTTGGTGTCCGCCTGGCCGTGCGGAACCAAACGGATCCGTCCTGAATTACAATGCAAGTCAATGGGGTCGGATCCGTTTGACGTTGACACAATATGGTGCAATTGCAAACGGATCCGTCCCCTTTCAATGTAAAGTCTGAAGTCCCTTTTATACCATCGGATCGGAGTTTTCTCCAATCCGATGGTATATTTTAACTTGAAGCGTCCCCATCACCATGGGAACGCCTCTATGTTAGAATATACTGTCGGATATGAGTTACATCGTGAAAACTCATATCCGACAGTATATTCTAACACAGAGGCGTTCCCATGGTGATGGGGAAGCTTCTAGTTAGAATATACTACAAACTGTGTACATGACTGCCCCCTGCTGCCTGGCAGCACCCGATCTCTTACAGGGGGCCGTGATCAGCACAATTAACCCCTCAGGTGCCGCACCTGAAGGGGTTAATTGTGCGTATCATAGCCCCCTGTAAGAGATCAGAGTTGCCAGGCAGCAGGGGGCAGACCCCCCCTCCCCAGTTTGAATATCATTGATGGCCAGTGCGGCCCCCCCTCCCTCCCTCTATTGTAATAATAACATTGGTAGCACAGTGTGCGGCCTCCCCGGCCCCCTCCCTCCCTCTATTGTGATAAGAATATTGGTGGCCAGTGTGCGGCCTCCCCCGGCCGCACACTGGCCACCATGGCAACCAGGACGCTACTGCAGTCCTGTTGCCATGGTTACTTAGCAATAGTAGAAGCATCATACTTACCTGCTGGCTGCTGCGATGTCTGTGTCCGGCTGGGAGCTCCTCCTACTGGTAAGTGACAGGTCTGTGCGGCGCATTGCTAAATTAACTGTCACTTACCAGTAGGAGGAGCTCCCGGCCGGACACAGACATCGCAGCAGCCAGCAGGTAAGTATGATGCTTCTACTATTGCTAAGTAACCATGGCAACCAGGACTGCAGTAGCATCCTGGTTGCCATGGTTACCGATCGGAGCCCCAGCGATTAAACTGGGACTCCGATCGGAACTCCGCTGCCACCAATGATCGGGGGGAGGGGGGAGAGGGGAGGCTGCACAGTGGCCACCAATGTTATTAATGCAATAGAGGGAGGGAGGGGGGGCCGGGGGAGGCCGCACACTGTGCCACCAATGTTCTTATTACAATAGAGGGACGGAGTGGGTGGCCGGGGGTGGGCGCACACTGGCCACCAATGTTATTAATACATTAGAGGGAGGGAGGGGGGGCGCACTGGCCACCAATGAAATTTAAACTGGGGAGGGAGGGGGGTCTGCCCCCTGCTGCCTGGCAGCCCCGGATCTCTTACAGGGAGCTATGATAAGCACAATTAACCCCTTCAGGTGCAGCACCAGAGGGGTTAATTGTGCTGATCACAGCCCCCTGTAAGAGATCGGGTGCTGCCAGGCAGCAGGGGGCAGTCATGTACACAGTTCGTTGTATATTCTAACTAGAAGCGTCCCCATCACTATGGGAATGCCTCTGTGTTAGAATATACTGTCGGATCTGAGTTTTCATGAAGTGAAAACTCAGCTCTGAAAAAGCTTTTATGCAGACGGATCTTCGGATCCATCTGTATGAAAGTAACCTACGGCCACGGATCACGGACACGGATGCCAATCTTGTGTGCATCCGTGTTCTTTCACGGACCCATTGACTTGAATGGGTCCGTGAACCGTTGTCAGTCAAAAAAATAGGACAATATTTTTTTGATGGACAGGATACACGGATCACGGTCTCAGCTGCAAAACTGTGCATTTTCCGATTTTTGAAAGTCAATGGGTCCGCGAAGAAAAAACGGAAAACGGCACAATAGCTACGGATGCACACAACGGTCGTGTGCATGAGGCCTTATTCACAGCAATTTATGATTAAAAAGACACCAGTAAATATGTGTAACACCCCAGAGTTGTGTTACAAAACTCTTTTACCCCGCTACAATCTCTTAAGAGCATTTACATTGTCACCTTGTGTAATTTCACATAATATTCTCACAAATGTGCATTATAAGCCTTGTTAAATATATATTGCTGTAATTTCCATGTTCACCAGCAGGTGGCAGCAATGTGTTAGCAGGGACTTAAGTCAGTTTAGTGTTTCTAGACTGGAATAGTACATTCTAGTTTAACTCCCCCCTCTGTGAGCAGAGTGGCTGTGTCACATCCTGCCTTATGGGGAGAGAAAGAAGTTAAAGTTAGTGTAACCCACCCTCTGCTAGGGGTAGGGTGTGCGTGTAGGAGCTTTCAGATATAGGGATCCAAAGCCAGGATCTTGTCTCGGCTGAGACAATTGATCATCATCCCCAGCCTGAGCCTTGCAGCCTTAACTGGAAGAAAGCAAGCAGCGACCTCCAGTTACAGGAAGAAGCATACCCTGAGACAATAACTGTGAGTAAAGTCTAGAGACCCAGGAGAAGCCATATTCCTCCTCAGCAAGTCAGTCCCCAAGACAGCAGAAGATAGATAGTGCAGAAGATAAATTTCTGCCAGATTACAGTACTAACAAGCAGATGTCCTTTCCTGCAAAGCTCCAGGCACATGATAGAGCAGAAGATAATTTCCTGCCACACATTGCCAATACCTGCTGGGACCAAAGACTAATGCTGTATCTCGCTTGGATGAAAGCTGCAACTAGTAAAGACAAGTTTGAACTTTACCCAAAGTCTGGATCTGAATTACTGCTGCAAGTTCCTTAATTACTCCTACTAGCACCACACAAATTTTATTGCAAGTGAGCCAGGATCCAGGAGTCCAGCTGTACCCGGGTAGGAGACACCGTTGACACCATGAATACTACCATACAGAGACATTACACCACTTTGGCATTCCTAACCTGGTATGTGAGTTACAAACAAACAATAGACTATTATACACATATCCTGACCCACTGCATAATTTGGCGTCCGTGTAACCGTACCCCGGTCTTGCTCATTGCATATGTATAAGCTTTTTAAGTATAGAAAACCACTATTTTAAATACAATAAGACAGTAGCCTGGAGCTAAGTGGTCAGCCTTGCATGTAGACGTCCCAGGCAGGGGCGGACACAGGCAGCAAAGGGCCCCTGTGCAAAGGATGTACCCCCCCAACCACGCATACAAATATAAACATATATGTGCAAATAAAAAAAACATCTTGTAAATATGTTTACAATATGTATATATATTCTTTTCATACTAGGTCATGCCTCTGATAGGGTTGAGCAAACCCGAACTGTAAAGTTAAGGTTCGTACCGAACTTTAGGATTTTTGGACCCCAGATTCGAACCCGAACATTTCAGTTAAAGTTCGGGTTCGGTGTTTGGCAATTTCTTGGGGCTTTTTGAAAGGCTGCAGAGCAGCCAATCAACAAGCGTTTAACTGTGTGATCTTAGAAGCCATCACAACCATGCCTACTAATGCAGCATGTGAACCAGCCTCTATATAAGCTGGAGTCACGTAGCGTTGCACGTCACTCTGCTGTGCTTAGTGTAGGGAGAGGATGTTGCTGTGAGGGAGAGAATAGGACAGAATCTGTTATCAGAACTCCAATTTAACTCAGCGATCTACATAGATTTAGTTGTTTGGGTGCAATGCACAATCTGTTTACCCTGCCCTGAGCCCAGTGAAAGAGAAAAATAACTTTTATCGGTCTGTTAGTTAGGTGGGTGGTGGCCTTTTTTCTGCAAGCTCAGTGCACCAGCACTGCATCTGTGCTTTTGTGACATTCAAATCCAAACTTGAAATACTGCAATAATAATAAGTTTTTTTTTTAAAACACCCTTTTTTGGCACTATCCTACATCTGGTGCCGTTGCAGGATTAGTCAGTGTGCAATTTAAGCTAGAAATACAGCTATAATTTTCTAGGTTTTTAAAAAAAAACTTTTTGGGCAAAATACACAATTTTACAGCCCTTGCTGCATCTGCACGTGTGAAATTCAAGCGTTATATACTACTGTCATATTCTGTTAGTAAAAAAACACCCTTTTTTGGCAAAATACTTAATATTGCAGCTCTTGCTGCATCTGTGATTGTTAAAAACAAGTTTGAAATACTTCAATAACTTTCTGGCTTTGAAAAAACACCCATTTTTGGCAATAACCTTCATTTTGGGCCGCTGCCGCATTAGTCAGTGTGCAATTTAAGCTAGAAATACAGCTATAATTTTCTGGGTTTTAAAAAACACCCTTTTTGTGCACAATACTCAATTTTACAGCCCTTGCTGCATCTGCACGTGTAAAATTCAAGCGTTATATACTACTGTCATATTCTGTTATAAAAAAAAAACACCCATTTTGGACAATAAACTTAATTTTGCAGACTTTGCTGCATATGTCATTGTGAGATGCACACTTTAGATACTGTGGTTCTATTCTGCTATTAATAAAACACCAATTTTGGCCAAAAATCTTTAATTGCAGCCTAGTTTGCATCTCTACGTGTGAGATACAGCCTTTACATACTGTGGTTCTAGTCTGCTATTAATAAAACAACCATTTTGGGCAAAAATCTTTCATTGCGGCCTAGTCTGCATCTGTACGTTTGAGATAAACACTTTAGATACTGTGATTCTATTCTTTTATTAAAAAAACTGCCATTTTGGGCAAAAAACGTAAATTGTGGTCTAGCCTGGATCTGTACGTGTGAGATAAACACTTTAGATACTGTGGTTCTATTCTGTTATTTGAAAAACAGCCATTTTGGGCAAAAAACTTAAATTGTGGTCTAGTCTGGATCTGTACGTGTGAGAGACACACTTTAGATACTGTGGTTCTATTCTGCTATTAGAAAAACACAAATTTTGGGCAAAAATATTTAATTGAGGCCTAGTTTGCATCTGTACGTGTGAGATACACCCTTTACATACTGTGGTTCTATTCTGCTATTAATAAAACAACCAATTTGGGCAAAAATCTTTAATTGCGGCCTAGTCTGCATCTGTACGTGCGAGATATACACTTTCGATACTGTGGTTCTATTCTGTTATTTGAAAATAAATAAATTGCGGCCTAGTCTGGATCTGTATGTGTGAGATACACCCTTTACATACTGTGGTTCATATCTGCTATTAATAAAACACCAATTTTGGGCAAAAATCTTTAATTGCGGCCTAGTCTGCATCTGTACGTGTGAGATACACCCTTTGCATACTGTGGTTCTATTCTACTATTAATAAACACCCATTTAGGGCAAGATCCTAAATTTGAGAAATATGAGGAGAGTGTCAAATAAGGGACGTGACCCAGGTCATGGTGCTGCTGGTAGAGCTCCTGTTGAAGGGAGAGGAGGTGGTCGATCTGTGCCAGCCACACGCACAAGTGAATCCCCTTCCTCAGGTGCTAGTAGGCGATAGAACCTGCAGCGGTATTTGGTAGGGCCTAATGCGGCTCTGCGAATTGTGAGGCCAGAACAAGTACAGGCGATAGTAGATTGGGTGGCTGACAGTGCCTCAAGTTCCTTCACATTGTCTCCCACCAAGTCTCCTGCTGAAAGATCAGAGTTGGCACCTGCAGCCGATGTCCATCAGTCTTTCACCTCACCCCCTTGCAAATCAGCCAAGCAGTCTGAGCCCTAAGTCATGCAGCAGTCTCTTTTGCTTTTTGATGACTCTGTTAGCAGGGTTTCCCAGGGCCATTCACCTAGCCCTGCCCCATAAGTGGAAGGGATTGAGTGCACCGATGCCCAACCACTTATGTTTCAAGATGAGTACGTGGAAGGACCATCGCAGCACGTCTCGGATGATGACGAAACCCAGGTGCCAACTGCTAGGGCTTTCGAAAGTGTGCAGACCGACAAGAAGGGCAGCGGTGAAGACTGTGTGGAAAATGATGTGAAGGACAATGAGGTCCTCGACCCCACATGGAATCAAGGTCATGCGAGTGACCTGTGTAGTTCGGAGGAAGAGGCGGTGGTCGCACAGAGCCACCAGCACAGCAGAAGAGGGAGCTGGGTGCAAAAGTGGAGCGGCCATCCCCTAGACAGTACGCCTGCTACTGCCAACCGCAGCAAGGGACCGAGCACACCAAAGCCAGCTCCAAGGAGTTCCCTGGCGTGGCAGTTCTTCAGACAAAGTGCTGACGACAAGACATGAGTGGTTTGCACGCTGTGCAATCAGAGCCTGAAGCGAGGCATAAACGTTCTCAACCTGAGCACAACCTGCATGACCAGGCATCTAAGTGCAAAGCACGAGCTGCATTGGAGTAGACACCTCAAAAACAAAGAAAGGTCTCTGGCTCCTCCTGCTTCCTCTTCTGCTGCAGTGTCGGCCTCTTCATCCACCTCTGGATTGACAGTTCCACCTGCCACCCTGCAAACAGAGGATCTGCTAGCAACACCACCATCTGGGTCACCAAGCATCTCCACAATGTTCCACGGAAGCGTTCAGCTCTCCATCTCCCAAACACTGGAGCGGAAGATGAATTAACCCCATACCCACCCGCGATCCCTGGCCCTGAATGCCAGCATTTAAAAATTACTGACCTTTGAAATGCTGTCATCCCGTCTGGTGGAGACAGAGAGTTTTAAAGGCCTTATGGCAGTCGCTGTCCCACAGTACGTCGTGCCCAGCCGTCACTACTTTTCCAGGCGAGCCATCCCTTCCCTGCACAACCAAGTTGGGGACAAAATCAGGTGTGCACTGCGCAACGCCATCTGTGGCAAGGTGCACCTCACTACGGATACGTGGACCAGTAAGCACGGTCAGGGACATTATATCTCCATAACAGCACACTGGGTAAATGCAGTGGCGGCTGGGCCTGAGGCGGATAGCAATTTGGCGCACGTCCTTCCACCACCGAAGATTGCAGGGCGCTTTAGTTTGCCTCCTGTTGCTTCCTCCTCCTACTCTGCTTCCTCATCCTCTACCAGCTCCTCATCCGGTCAGCATAACACCTTCACCACCAACTTCAGCACAGCCAGGGGTAAACGACAGCAGGTAGTTTTAAAACGTATCTTTTTGGGGGACAAACCCCACAAGGCGCAGGAGCTGTGGACGGGACTTGAACAACAGACCGATGAGTGGTTTGTGCCAGTTACCCTCAAGCCCGGCCTGGTGGTGTGCGATAATGGGCAAAATCTCGTAGCAGCTCTGGGACTAGCCGGTTTGACGCACATCCCTTGCCTGGCGCATGTGCTGAATTTGGTGGTGCAGAGATTCCTTAAAAATTACCCCAACATGTCAGAGCTGCTGTATAAAGTGCTGGCCGTCTGTGCCCGCTTTCGGAGTTCTCACCCTGCTGCTAATCACCTGTCAGCACTGCAGCGTAACTTCGGCCTTTCCGCTCACCGCCTCATATGCGACGTGCCCACAAGGTGGAACTCCACCTTGCACATGCTGGCCAGACTGTGCGAGCAGCAGCAGGCGATAGTGTAGTTTCAGCTGCAGAACGCACGGGTAAGTCGCTCGGCGGAACAGCACCACTTCACAACCAATGACTGGGCCTCCATGCGAGACCTGTGTGCCCTGTTGCGCTGTTTTGAGTACTCCACCAACATGGCCAGTGCCGATAACGCCGTTCTCAGTGTTACTATCCCACTTCTATGCCTCCTTGAAAAAACCGCTCCTGGCGATGATGGAAGAGGATGTGGCACAGGAAAAGGAGGAGGAAGAGGGATGATTTTGGTGGGTTTCCGGCCAGTCATTCCCAAGTGGCTCCGAGGGTGGGTTCCTGCACCCACAAACCCAAGGTACACAATTGTCCAGCCAGGGAACAGTTCTGGAGGATGAGGAGGTGGAGGATGAGGAGGAGGAGATGCAGGAGGAGGAGCCATGTTCACAGCTGGGTGGCACCCAGACCAGCTCATGGCCATCACTGGTGCATGGATGGGGGGATAGAGAGGACACAGACGATACACCTCCCCAGAGGACAGCTTTTCGTTGCCTGTGGGGAGCCTGGCACACATGAGCGATTACATGCTGCAGTGTCTTCGCAACGACTGGCGAGTTGCCCACATTTTAACTTATGCTGATTACTAGGTGGCCACGCTGCTGGATCCCCATTACAAGGACAACGTACCGTCCTTAATTCCGTCACTGGAGCGTGATCGTAAGATGCGCGAGTACAAGCGCATGCTGGTAGACGCGCTGGTGGCATTCCCACCTGACAGCGGGGGCACAGTGGAAGCACAAATTGAAGGCAGAGGACGAGGAAGAGGTCACCAACGCAGCTGAGGCACCGCCAGCACCTCAGAAGGCAGTGTTAGCATGGCCAAAATGTGGAAAAGATTTGTCAGCACGCCACAACAACCAGCACCACCAGCTGATATGGAACGTCTTAGCAGGAGGCAGCATTTCACCAACATGGTGGAGCAGTATGTGTGCACACGCCTACACGTACTGAATGACGCGTCTGCGCCCTTCAACTTCTGGGTCTCCAAATTGGGCACATGGCCTGAGCTTGCCCTTTACGCCTTGGAGGTGCTGGCCTGCCCTGCAGCCAGTGTATTATCTGAACGTGTATTTAGCACAGCAGGGGGTGTCATCACAGACAAGCACAGCCGCCTGTCCACAGCCAACGTGGGCTCATGTTCATTAAAATGAACCAGGCTTGGATCCCACAAGACTTGTCTGTACCGTGTGCAGAATAGACATTTGTACCACAATCAAACATACATTCTTGTACTCAAGTCAAGTGCAATGATTCTTTTTTTTTTTTTTTTTTTATTTGTCCCAATATTTTGGGGGCTAACTACCCCAAAAAAACTTAAAAAAAAAACATTGTTGGCTACCTCCTCCTCCTCCTCCATTGCTGCCTCCACCTACAACACCACATTAATCGCCTCCTTAACCTCCGACTCCATATCCACCTACTTCTCTGAGTTGCAGGTTAATAATTTGTAATTTTTAGTTTTATTTTATTTTAATTTATTTCCCTATCCACATTTGTTTGCAGAACAGTTGCCATGCTCTTAAGCAGATTTTACTGCCTTTTACATCCCTTAAGGACTATTTTAGTGTCCTAAATAGAAAAAAATCTTATTTTCAATTGTTGGGTGACATTTTACCATTTTTAGCATATACAAACCCCTGCTGTGCCTGGGTGATATGGGCCTAAATCTCTCAAAATCCTATGTTCTATTGCTGGGTTACAAGAACCCACTTTTGCCGTGAATATACCCCTGCTGTGCCTAGGTGACAGGGGCATAAATCTCTCAAAATACTCTGTTCTATTGCTGGGTGAAAAGAACCCCCTTTTTCCATGAATGAACCCCTGCTGTGCCTGGGTGACAGGGGCCTAAATCTCTCAAAATGCTCTATTCTATTGCTGGGTGACATGAACCCCCTTTTGCCGTGAATGAACCCCTGCTGAGCCTGGGTGACAGGGGCCTAAATCTCTCAAAATCCTATGTTCTACTGCTGGGTGACATAAACCCCCTTTTGCCGTGAATGAACCCCTGCTGTGCCTGTGTGACATAGGCCTAAATCTCTCAAAATCCTCTGTTCTATTGCTGGGTGACATGAACCCCCTTTTGCCGTGATTAAACCCCTGCTGTGCCTGGGTGACAGGGGCCTAAATCTTTTAAAATCCTCTGTTCTATTGCTGGGTGACATGAACCCCCTTTTGTCGTGAATGAACCCCTGCTGTGCCTGGGTGACAGGGGCCTAAACCTCCCAAAATCCTCCGTTCTATTGCTGGGTGACATGAACCCCCTTTTGCCGTGAATGAACCCCTGCTGTGCCTGGGTGACATGGGCCTCGTTCTCTCAATATCCTCTGTCCTATTGCTGGGTGACATGAACCCCCTTTTGCCGTGAATGAACCCCTGCTGTGTCTAGGTGACAAGGGCCTAAATCTCTCAAAATCCTCTGTTCTATTTCTGGGTGACAAGAACCCACTTTTGCCGTGAATGAACCCCTGCTCTGCATTGCTGACAGGGAACTAAATTTAGTGAAAACATCTGTTACTGATCGGAAGATGCGCGACTACAAGCGCACGCTGATGATGGCATTCCCACCTGACAGCGGGGGCACAGTGGAAGCACAAGGCGAAGGCAGAGGAGGAGGAAGAGGTCGCCAATGCAGCTGGTGCACCGCCAGCACCTGAGAAGGCAGGGTTAGCATGGCCAAAATGTGGAAAAGCGTTGTCAGCCTTGGAGGTACTGACCTGCCCTGCAGCTAGTAAATAGTGTGAACGTGTGTTTAGCACGGCAGAGAGCATTATCACAGGCCGCAGCCAATGTGGACAAGCTTACGTTGATTAAAATGAACCAGGCATGGATCCCACAGGACTTGTCCGTCCCTTGTGCAGAATAGAGATTTATACCAGCCTCAACCATCCATTCTTGTACTCAAGTGCACTTATTCTTTGTTTTATTTTGTTATATGTCCCAATATTTTGGGGGATACCCCAATTTAAAAATAAAAAATAACACAAATCAGTGTTGGCTACCTATTGCACCTTCACCGCCGCTTCCACCTACACCGCCACGTCAACCTACACCCCCACATCCACCCATCCACCTCCTCCTCAACCTCCTACTCCTGGATCCAGATTGTTATTTTTAATTTTTCTGTATTTTATGTTATTTTAAGTCATTTCCCTAACCACATTTGTTTGCAGAACAATTGCTATCCTCTTAAGCACATTTTGATGCCTTTTGCAGCCCTTAAGCCCTTTCCACGACTAATATAGAGCCATTTTAGTGCCCAAAAGTTTGGGTCCCCATTGACTTCAATGGGGGTTCGGGTTCGGGGTCAAGTTCGGGTCCCGAAACCAAACATTTTTTTCAAGTTCGGCTGAACTCGTCGAACCCGAACATCCAGGTGTCCGCTCAACTCTACTTATTAGCCGTTGTGTGGTGAAGTGAGAAAATTACAGCATTTTTTGTCGTGTAGTGGCAAAGCAAAAATATATTTGCTGTTCAGCGGTGCAGTTATATGTTCTAAAGCCTTTTGTGGCATGTATTAGTGGCAAAGGTATATTTGCCGTTCATCAGTGCAGTTATATATTCTAAAGCCTTTTGTGGCATGTATTAGTGGCAAAAGGAAAATATATTTGCCGCTCAGCGGTGCAGTTATATGTTCTAAAGCTTTTTGTGGCGTGTATTAGTGGCAAAAGAAAAATACATTTGCCGTTCAGCGGTGCAGTTATATGTTAAAAAGCCCTTTTTGTTGTGTTATAGTGGCAAAATAAAATATATCTGCCTGTCAGCTGTGCAGTTAGATTTTCTAAAGTCTTTTGTGGCGTGTATTAGTGGCAAAAGTAAAATATATTTGCAGATCAGCGGTTCAGTTATATGTTATAATGCCTTTTTTGTGACTTGTATTAGTGGCAAAAGTAAAATATATTTGCTGTTCAGCGGTGCAGTTATATGTTCTAAAGCGTTTTGTGGCATGTATTAGTGGCAAAAGAAAAAAATATTTGCAGTTCAGCGGTGCAGTTATATGTTACAAAGCCCTTTTTGTCATGTAATAGTGGCAAAAGAAAAATATATTTGCCGTTCAGCGGTGCAGTTATATGTTCTAAAGCCAATTTTTGTGGGTATTAGTGTGAAAAAAGGGCTTATTAGCCATTGTGTGCTGAAGTGAGAAAATTACAGACTTTTTTGGGGTGTTTTAATTTCCTTTCTATTTATTTATTTGATCTAACAGTATGTCAGACAGAGAAGTGCCAGGCCCTGCATAGGGGAGTGGCAGAGGCCTAAATTTTTCTGGCGCAGGCATTGGTCGCAGCAGAGTAAGGGGTCGTGGCAGCAGGGGTCCTTTCGAGAGGCCTGAGATCCCAGTGTCAGCTAGCAGTCGTGTCTTGACCAGCAACCCAGCAGTTCTTTAATGGTTGACTCGATCTTCAACTTCATCGCAAGTGACATCAGACACCCCCAGCTAAGACTCAGTGGGTTCGTCAGGCGCAAACCTTAGTTGGCATGGCCCGGGAGCAGGCCCTGTGCCCTCACCTGTCTTCAACCTGCCTCTATCCTTTTCTGTTCCCTCAGCCAGAGAAGTATTGTATGCTGTGGGCTCAGCTCCACTATACAGTGAGGGTGAACTACTAGAAGACAGTCAGCAGCTACTGGCAAGCCAAGATTTGGAGGAAACATCCGCCATTTTCTCCACTAGGTGGGCAAGTAGTGATGAGCAGCAGCGGAGCCAGCAAGTCACTAGCATGGCTGGTAGTCAGCAGGGTGGCAGCAGTAGGAGGTAGGGGAGCCAAACGGAGCCTACCTGCTCGGGAAGTAGCGGTGCACGGGTTCACAGAGGCAATGGTGGTAGCAGTTAGTCAGTGCGTAGTGTTGGGCGTAAAATCACCTACTCGGCAGTGTGGCAGTTTTTTGTTAAGCCGCCGGAGTAGGTGAACATGGCCATATGTAGAATCTGTGGGCAGAAGGTGAAGCGTGGCCAGGATGTCAATGTTGGCACCACGGTCCTGCGTCAACATAAAGTAGGCTGGGACAACCGTGGCTCTGATGTTGTGGTCCAACCTGCTGCAGCAATCGCTGCATCACCCAGTGGCACGCAGCCGATTTCAGGCAGTCAAGGCTATACCACCTCAGTTAAAGGGAGCTGTCATCCTTCCCATAATCTGCTGGTCCTGATGTTCCTGCTCCTTGCCCTCCTACTCCTTGTCAGTCATTCAGTCAGCAATCGACAACCGAAGCGATTGCCGAGAGACAAAAGTATGCATGCACTCATCCAATGGCGCAGAAGGTGAACTTGCTCCTGTCCAAGTTGCTGGTGCTGCAGTCCCCCCCTTTCTAAGTGGTGGACTCAGCACCTTTCAGAGAACTGATGGCTTGTGCCGAGCCGAAGTGGAAAGTCCCAAGCCATCATTTCTTTTGCCAAAAAGGCAATACCAGCCCTGCACACATGTAGAACAGAAGGTGGGCCAGTCCTTGAGCCTGTTGGTGTCTGCCAAAGTGCACGGTAGCGCTGATGTGTGGAGCTGTAACTACAGTCACGGAACAATACATGTCCTTTACGACCCACTTTATGAATGTGGTTCCTTCACAGCCACACCAGCAACTTGGCCAGGTGACGCTGTTTCAGTCTCCACGTTCTCACACCGTTGGTCCTGTGACAATGTCTGCCTTTGCCTCCTCATACTTCACTGTGTCCTCAGCCACCACTGCAGGGACAATTCACTGTGCCCCCCAGCATACAACATGGGCAAGACATGGTGGTGTCACACTGTTCTGCACCTCGTTTCCCTGGGAAAACTGAGTCTTACAGGAAAGGAACTGCTCCGTTTCCTTCATCAAGAAATCGAATCCTGGCTTTCTTCGCGACAACTCAAAATCAAAACCATTGTGACTGACAACGGGAAGAACATGGTGTCGGTGCTGCATCAAGGAGGGCTGACTGCATCAAGGAGGGCTGATCCATGCGCCCTGCATGGCACTCGTTTTTAATCTGGTTGTCAAGCGGTTCCTGAAGTCTTCCACCCATTTTCAAGACATCCTAAAAATGGCCAGGAAACTTTGCATGCATTTCAGCCACTAGTGCACACCATCCTTGAACTGCAGCGGTAGAACGGCATCCTCCAACATAGGCTGATAGGCGATGATTCCACCCTCCATATGTTGGAACAACTGTGTGAACAGAGAAAGGCCATGAATAATTTATTGATGATCTAAGTGGACAGGAGTACTCCCCTGTGCAACTTCAATGTCAGCTAGTGGCAGCTCATGCATGACACCTGCCATTTGCTCAGGCCCTTTGAGGGGGCCACGTTATTTGTCAGTCGCCAGGACTACGGGTTGAACAATGTCATTTCACTGCTTCATGACCTGGAACAGATGCTGGTAAATCTGGCTGGTCAGGGGACTGGAGACGTGGCGCCTAGATCCCACGGCCACATGAGCCCTGTGGTGCCTGAACTGGAGGAGGAGGTTATTAGAGCAAAAGCAATGTGTAGCAAAATGGGTGATTTTTCTACACAGGTGACAGGAGAGGGGGAGCAGGAGCAGCCAGAGGAGCTACAGTGCAATGAGCAACATGAGGTAGAGGACCCAGACACACCATGGCAGTATGCAGTGGAGATGGAAGCATGGAATCCCTTCGAGTCACTTGCACAAATGGCCCGATGCATGCTCACTTGTTTGTGTAGTGACAGATGAATTGTCGTCACCATTAGGCATAGGGATGACTTCTGGCTCTCCATCTTGTTTGACCCTCACTACCGGTCCAAAATGGGGGCCTTTTTTACACCCGCTGAGAGGGAGGACAAACTGAACTACTATAGAGGCATCCTATGTAGTGAGTTGGCCGCTGCCTATCTGCGCCATCATTAATCCTCTCACAGGTCTGATCGGGAAGACCTCTGTGCTCACGTTCCACTGCCATGGCTGCTAGAGAGGGGTGGGGTGGCAGGAGCAGTACCAACTCCATCAGCAGCACCCTGAGTCTAGAGTTGCTGATGAGCAGCTTTCTTCACCCGCATAGTGAAGAAACTACTCACCAGTAGCTAGACATAGAGTAGAACCTGAACCTGCAGGTGGTGGCATACTTAGAGTGCCACCTGCCAGCCTTCACTGAAGATCTGCTGGACTACTGAGAAGCCAAACTGGATTTTTGGCCGCAACTGGCCGAGTTTGCCCTGGAAAAGCTGTCTTGTTCGGCTAGTAGTGTGGCATCAGAGCGGGTGTTTAGTGCGGTGGGGGCCAGAGTTACCCCATGAAGAACTCGCCTGTCCACCCAAAATGTGGAGAGACTGACTTTTGTCAAGATGAATCAGGCGTGGATCAGCCAGGATTTCCACCCACCAATGCCTGATGCACCAGACTAGATCATCCATGGTGCCTCACCCAAACTTTGACAAAGGAGCCTTGTTTCTTCTGGCTACCTGCCTCAGCTACTATTCTGATGCTGCCACCCACCTGAGGCCACATATCTGATGCCAAGTGCTCCTTCTTTCACCCACCATCTTCAGCTGGTACTGATATTGCCACCCACCTCCCCACTCTGTGGTCACTCTGTGGTCTCCTCATGCTGCTGCCACCTCCACACTATGTTTCCTTGCCACTCTGTTGTCTCCTCATGCTGCTGCCATCTCCACACTATTTCACATTGCCACTTTGTGGCCTCCTGATGCTGCTGCCACCTCCACACTATGTCACCTTGCCACTCGGTGGTCTCCTCATGCTGCTGCCACCTCCACACTGTGTCACCTTGCCACTCTGTGGTCTTCTAATGCTGCTGCCACCTCTACACTATGTCACCTTGCTACCCTGTAGCCTTCTGATGCTGCCGCCACCTCCACACTATCATTGTGCCACTCTGTGGCCTCCTCCTGATGCTGCCGCTACCTCCAGACTCTGTCTTTAAGCCACTCTGTGGTCTCCTCATGCTGCTTCCACCTCACCACTATGTCATAGGGCCACTCTGTGGACTTTTCATGCTGTTCCAATCCTCCACACTTCATGACTGGGCCACTATTTTGCCTTTCGGCCTGGCTGACATCATCATTTATTTGACCCTTCTTTATGAGACTTTAGTAGCCAAAAGCAGGAGTGGGTACAAAACACAGAAGACATGCAAATATTCTATTCACGTGTTATCTCTGTTTTGGATCCACTCCTGTTTTTTTTGGCATTAGCAATTCTGATGGATTTCTGACCAAATGCTGACCGAGTGAAGGCGGATGCTCAACAGACAGGATGCGCTTTTTGGGGTTTATTGTTCTGACGGACCAGAGGAAGGGTAAAATAATCAGTGACATCAACACAAACTTACTGCTGACACCCTCTCTACTCTGCCGGGAGACTCTACTTGTATAAGCGTTTAATAGAACAGGTTCTGTAGACATCTATGTGGAATCAGCTGACGGTGGTGTAAAAGGATTGCGCTTCTTCTTAGCGCTAACATCGACCTGTAAGGCTAAGTTCATTCTTCAGTTATTTGGTCAGTTTTGGCCCCGTGACTGCCCAAATAAGTGAAGTGTTCATTGATTCTAAGAGCGACGCCTGTCATCTGAATGCCATACTGACTCACGGTATTATTTCACTACCAGAGCGTGTTACTGCAAGGCGCAGTGTTCTACTAAACTATAAAGGCTCTCTGCAGACAGGAAATAGCTGTTTTTTAACGCAAATCACCACAAATAATATCCGATCGAACCAAATTCTTTTAAAAAATTTGTCGAACTGGCCAAATCGAATTTTTAAAAAAATCTCTAGTAGCTACAGATGTACCATGGTTAGCACTCCTGCTGATAACTCAAATTTCTTAACTTATTTCATTATCTTGAGACAAAATCCATTGAAAAGCAATTGAAGGTGTTTCCTTAGATTAGATAACCAAACTCAGAAATCTCAGAAAAAAGGAGTGCTAACCATGTGACATATGCACATAAAATTATTTCGACCATGTGGTGAAAAGTGCTACCGACAACGCACTTTACTGTGATAGCTACGGTTTTGTGATGTGTTTATTGGTCAAGCAGTTTACATAAGTAAAATACATTTATGTTACATTTTTAACCTGGAAAAAAAGCCTGGCAAGTAACCAACTCACAAAATCACAGCAAACCTGGTAAACCTGAGTGCGGCTTTAAAAGCCTTTTTACTGCAATTTTGACTGTGTGGTTAAAAGCATCTCATCTAAATGCACACTTACACAGCTGCCAGTAAAATATAAAGCTAATGCACATGTCCAAATGGATCTAGATCAATGAATGGTGCATTCTGGGATTGGATTGGACAGAGACATCAACTTTGCCTGGTCTGTTTAAAAATACATCCATTTTTACAGGCTGGAACACAACTCTGTGGCCTCTGTGTTTTTTTTTTGTTTGTTTTTTGATATGCTGAGGAGCTTTACTATTTTGATTTCTTTATGTGTGTATTATGGAACGGTCCACTGTGTGACAGGCAGAGAAGCATATAAATCCTCTCTGGTAGTTTGCAATGTTCTTACAAGTCATATACTGGCTTCCACCTCTGACTGCTATGATATCTCCTTATCACTTACTTTTGTTATCTGCAGCTCCAAATAAGGGCATTTAATCCTTACACTGCCTTCCTGGTGAGATTACTGTTACATTAGCTATACACAGTGAATGGGGTACTGCTGAAAGGGGTTAATAACTACTACTGTGAAGGGGGGACTGGCTGGCTCCGAACCCCCCGACCCCTCCAGGACACCCATGGGCCCTCCACAAGTTCTTACCTCTCCTCCACCCGGTTCCCGGCAGGCGATGGGGGCGAGGCTACACGGAGGTGTGCGTGGTTTACAGGTTTTGGGGGCATGGCCGGCGAGGTCCGTGAAGCCAGTGGCCACCCTAGTCTCTATGTGTGCCTGGCTGTGCTGCTCCTGCTGCCTGATACACTGGCCAATCAGCAGCAGGGTCCTTGCCTGGGAGGGAGCCGCAGCCCGAACAATGGGTGGGGTTGGAGCCGTAGGGAGAAGTTCAAGAACCCACCTCAAACTATGAATAAACTGTCACTGTCTTGTGCAGAGTAGGGGAGGAGCCTTCCATGCGCTTTAGGCCCCCCTGTGCCATGGGCCCCATAGCAACAGCATGGTCTGCCTATATTGGCAGTACGCCACTGCGGGTCAGTAAGATAAATCGTGCACGCACCTCAATATAGGATTGGCGCCTAAAATACTAGAGACTGAGATCAAACCTGCCAGTAGTTAGTTAGTTAGTTTTGCTGTGTGGAAGGCTACAAATAATTTCTGCTTATTTATCACAAGGCCTTAACAGTTAAAGTTGTGGTTCGCTCCGGAGAACAAAGAGGTCTTCACCATAATCTCTAGTTATCCCAGCGTGTTTATGTGTGATATATTAGGCACATGCCTCATTACCACTTTTGAGAAAAGAGAGGGGGAAATTACTGTATAGTCTGATTAGATTGTAAGCTGCTGTGTTGCACCGTGGGCTAGCCTGTATCTTACACTCCAAACGATCGTTCCTGTTCTTTAGGGTAATAACAGGTATGGCGAGGCAGTGCGAACTTTGCTCGCAGTAGGTAAATTTGCCCAAGTGCATTCTGGCTACCATCGGAGGGCGACATGCTGTGCAACACAGTGGTCTCAGCTTCCGGGCTGAGTGTATGTAACCTCATTTTATATCCTTAGATATCCTTAGATTTGGAATTGTGTATAATACCCTGTTAAAGCAAAAACGCCTGTTTTACAAAAGCTGGTGTCAGAGTTGCTTTCCTCATTCATGACTTCCTGGTCCTCCGCTCGGCTGTCTGCTGTGCAGGGCTGGGGAGCCCACCCTGGTACACAGCATATATCCACCACACCGTCCAATTGCCCACATCCGTCAGAGCAAAAGTTGGCAAATAGGTTTATTCTATACTTAAAAACAGACTTGTCTGGTCAGGTAGGAGGATAAAGATGGAAACAGTTACCACCCCACCATATACATGAGCTGTGTTTTCCACCAGAGATATTGGTCCAAGAATTTTCGAGTAAGACATGAAACTCTATAAGTAACGTATTTTTTGCCACATAAGACGCAGTTTCCCACCCCAAAGTGGGGGAAAAATCCCCCTGCATCTTATGGGGCAAATACTAATGAAGCGCTTCATTAGTACCAGACGACCGGGAAGCGGTGAAGGATCTGTACTGTCTGCTGTGCAGGGCTCGGCTGTCTGCTGTGCAGGGCTGCATACGATGTGACCTCACTGTGCGCTGCCTTCACAGCTGATAGCCGAGAACCAGGAAGAAGAGAGAGAGCGCTGGTGGTGAGGAGCGGTGGCATCCAGGAGCAGGAGAGGTAAGTTATTTATTTATTTTTATTTGTGCTGATGGTTGACATGGGGGGGCCTAATGGCTGACATGGGGGGCCTGATGGCTGACATGGGGGCATGATGTCTGACATGGGGGCATGATGGCTGACAATGGGGGGCTGATGGATGGGGGCTGATGGCTGACATGGGGGGCTGATGGCTGACATGGGGGCATGATGGCTGATATGTGGGCATGATGGCTGATATGTGGGCATGATGGCTGACATGGGGGGCATGATGGCTGACATGGGGGGCTGATGGCTGACATGGGGGTTAATCTGAGGCACTGGGGGTCTGATCTGAGGTCTGATTAACATTGGGGGTCTGATTGGGGCAATGAGCTGAGGTCTGATTAACATTTGGGGTCTGATTGCTGGTCTGACCTGAGGTGTAATGGAAAATAATTTTTCTTAATATCCTCCTCTAAAACCTAGGTGAGTCTTATGGGCCGATGCGTCTTATAGGGCGAAAAATATGGTAGGTATTTCCCTTTAAAAAAATTTTTAATGGGACAGCCGGGTGCACACCAGGGCAAATTTTAAAGAAAAATCGGCTTTGAATTACTAGAGACCCCGCTTAACATGCAATATTTAGACAGTTGTCATTGCAAATATATACAAAACAAAAACAACCAAATACCATGATTCAATACCAAATAATATTTCAATATGCCAACACAACACTGCCAATCATCACCCAGATAATACCAACCTACAATGCTATTTACAGCATCCAAATAATGCTACCATATAGTGCCTACGAAATAGTACACTAAGACTGCCAGTGCCCATGAAATACTGCAATACAACAACTTAGGGTGCATTCACACAGTGGCGTGCCCAGGGTGTTTGGCACCCGGGGCGGGTCATTTCTCTGGCACCCCCCTCAATAATTGACCACATACCTCTTACATCCAGGGACATCTCCTCATGTAGACCTTCTCTTTCCTCTTCTCCTCTGTTAGATGGCCATGAGAAATTATTTCAGCCGCATCTCGTCTCTACAGAGTTTTTAACACAGACATGTTAGATTTCTCAATTTTTACATCAACCTCCCCATCCTGGTGTCCCCACAGTGTCCTCCTGCTTCCAGCCCCAATACCTGTGCCCGTTGTGCTCCCCAATGTCCCAGGTACTATACTGCTGAAAAAATAGTGACCCTAATAGACATAATTAGAGTCCTTTATCAAACTGGTAGAAAGTAGAACTGGATTTCCAAAAGAGCTGTCAAAAATGAAAGGTGGAATCTGATTGGCTGCTATGGGCAACTAAGCCAGTTCTACTTTAAAACAGTTTGATAAATGACCCCAAATGTTCCTATAGTGTCTACAGCAGCTATAATGTCCCCTAGAGTGCCCCCAGTAATAATAATAACACCCTATATTGTGCTCCAGGTAATAATCTCTCTATAGTGTCCCCAGAAATAATAGACTGGCCTCTACAGTGCCTCTCCAATAGAAAGGCCCCCATGCTGCCCCCCACACAGTAGTGTCCCCCACACTGCCCCCATACAGTAGTGTCTCCCACACAGTAATTTCCCCCACACTGCCCCCCACACAGTGGTGTCCCCCATGCTGCCCCCACGGTGCCCCCACACAGTAGTGTCCCCCACACAGTAGTGTCCCCCACACAGTAGTGTCCCCCACACTGCCCGCATACAGTAGTGTCCCACACACAGTAATTTTACCCACACTGCCCCCACACAGTAGTGTCCCCCACGCTGCCCCCCACACAGTAATGTCCCCCACGCTGCCCCCAAACAGTAGTGTCCCCCACACAGTAGTGTCCCCCACACAGTCATTTCCCCCACACTGCCCCCCACACAGTAGTGTCCCCCACACAGTAGTGTCCCCCATGTTGCCCCCCACACAGTAGTGTCTCCCACACAGTAGTGTCCCCCACGCTGCCCCCACACAGTAGTTTCCCCCACGCTGCCCCCCACACAGTAGTGTCCCCCACGCTGCCCCCACACAGTAGTGTCCCCCACATTGCCATCCCTTCCATAATAAATTCCCCCCCCCCACTGTGCCACACAGTATCCCACCATATTCCCCCAACATCCTCCTGTGTGCACCCCCCTCATGTCCCCCAAGGTTGCCACATTATAAAATAAAAGTTTGCCCCCACACGTCCTCTGTGCACCCTGGCCCCCTCATGTCCCCCAAAGTTGGCACATAAAAGGAAAAAAAAAAGAAAGAAGGAAACCCTAAAGCTAAATACTTACCTGCGCTTGCTTGCAGAGTCCCTGCACTGTGCTGCTGAGTCCCTGCACAGGCGCGCGCCTGCGCCGCGATTTAACTACTATTCAAAAAGCCCTATTGGAGACCCTCGGAATATCAATACAAAAAATCTACGGTCATCGGACCAAAAAAATCCCTTTAGGGGTCTCCACTAAATTTTATAAAATTGTCTCTTTATTTCATTATTTTAAAACATACAGTATCAGTCCAAGATGGAATTTGAAACCAATTTACCCAGTGGCTGCTAATAATCACTAGCGGTGACTGAGAGGCATGTGGCCATATGGCTGTCATAACCACATCCAAATGCTCATTGCACTATATTGGAAAGTGAGCAAGACAACATGTGTGGATTTAAGTGCAAATTTACAAAGGGTATACACGTAACCCTATTCCTAAAGGCATGCGTTAGCCATTGACAGCAATGTTTGGCTTATATTAATGATGGAAACAGGCTGGCACTGTGATAGCTGATTTGTTGTTCATACTTATGCACATACAAGCAGGCTTTTGGTGACTGAGTAGTGCTAAAATCTAACCACACAACTCTTTATTGTGGTTGATCTATGCCTGTTTATTTCACAGGTATAGCACTTTGGTCAATTGTCCTGCAACTGTTACAATGTGTATTAAACAGTTGACTCGATGGCATACATTGTTGCTGAACACTATTTATATGCCCCCTGTCTTTATCTGTCTATACTGTGTAGTGGCAAGCCACTTTCCAATATAGTGCAATGAGCATTTGGATGTGGTTATGACAGCCATATGGCCACATGCCTCTCAGTCATCGCTAGTGATTACTAGCAGCCACTGGGTAAATTGGTTTCAAATTCCATCTTGAACTGATAGTTTTAACGTTTCTTTCTGTCCTGACACCGTATGTTTTAAAATAATGAAATAAAGAGACAATTTTAAAAAATTTAGTGGAGACCCCTAAAGGGATTTTTTTGGTCCAATGATTTTTGGGGATTTCACTACCGCCTGAAGCCTATGGAGGTGATCGGCGGTGGGGCAGGGAACTATGCGCTCCGCTCCCTTCCCCGCCGCAGTATGTGGGACTGGGTCACGGGTGTCAGCGCTTCAGCAATGAGCACTTCCATCTGTATTGATGGAAGCGCTCATTGCTTCTGGGCTTGCTGGCACCCCCATCAGAGCCGACACTCGGGGCGCACCGCCCACCCCCCCCCCCCCCGGGCACGTCACTGCATTCACATCACCGTTTAGCTTTAGCTTTCCGTTCTTCTGATCTGTCAGAAGAAGAGAGAGAGAAAAAAAACAGGATCCTGTAAAAAAAAAAAAAAAAGAAAAAAAAAAAAAAAAAGATCCTGTTGCATCAGTATAAGTCCTCGTCTGTTCCGTTATTGCACAAAACATATCCGTATGGTTTTCGTATTTGATCAGTTTCTTTTGCGGATCATATACAGAAACAGTAACTTATTAATCACCAAACACATGAGCAATATGGGCTGGGCATAGCATTTCTACAGTATGGATCCGCAAAATACGGATGACATACAGATGAGTTCCGTGTGCGTTCTGTATTTTTTGCGGACCCATTGACTTGAATAGGGCCTCGGACCGTGATTTGTGGACAATAATAGGACATGCACTACTTTTTTGCGAAACGGCCATGCAGCCAAACGGAAATGGAATGCACACGGAGTACCATCTGTATTTTCTGGTTCCGCATACGGTCCGCAAAAAACCCAGAACGGAAGCATAGGATTGCATAGGATCCTTTTTTTACAGGATCCAGTAAAAAAACTGATCCTGTTGCATCAGTTGTCATCTGTTTGAGCCATTTCCATCTGAGATCCGTTTTTTTTTAATGGAAACAAAAGTACTGCATGCAGTTTTTTCCCGTGTAAATAACGGATCTCAGATGGAAATGGCTTAAAGAGTTCACAACTGATGCAACAGGATCAGTTTTTTTACTGGATCCAGTTTTTTTTTCTCTCTCTCTTCTGCTGATGAATCAGAAGAACGGAAAGCTAAACGATGATGTGAATGCACACTAAAGGGTACAGAGGTCAATTGTAAAGGCACTGGTGTATCAGGCAGAAGAAGTTTACATGCTTTATTCTCATATTGCTCGACGGGAAGGAGGGGTCTAGTCTTGGGGATACTCAAGGAAACAAGAGCTAGTAGTATTTTTTTCCAGACCAAAAAACTGCTTTCTCTGCCTACCCAGTCTCTTGCTAAAAGTTTCTTTGAGTTTCAGGATAATTTTTGTAAAATACATTTCTCAAAACAGATTGATTTTTTTTTTTCTAACAAAAGAACCCAATTATGTGTAATGCCATTTACTTTATGGTGGGATGCAGTGAATGTATGTTGCCTTAATGTTAAAAGATTCTTTGCTCTGCTGAATGGAAAAATGCATACAATGAACAAGGTACATTGTTCTCTATAATACACATGTTGAAAATTCCACATAAAAGAAATATCTGGAAGGCAAGGCCATTTAAATATGTATATGTAAAGAATGTGAAGCTTTTCTGAATATAAGCAGTGCCCCAGCATTTCTCAGTTCATATTCTATTATTTACCAGCACTGAAATTACATGATGAGGAAATTTGCATGAGCAATTCGTTTTTATAAGCTTAGAACTGGTTGTAGTATAGAAGTCATTTACCAGCCACACAATCTGCAGGATCGTATTACTTATGAATAGTGTTGATCACGAATATTCAAATTTCGAATTTGCTTCTAGCTTGTGGGCCAATAAGAAGGCTGCAATATATTTGACTTTAGGAGTAGTAGTGTTTGCGAATTTTGCTCTATATTAGTTTTTTCAAATATTCGCTATATTGCTATATATTCTTGTTTCAGAATATTACGAATATTCAAAAAAACGTAGTTATAGCAATATAGCGAATATTCGAAAAAAACATATATAGAGCAATTTAGCTAATATAGTGCTATAATCTTTTTTATAGTTGTAATTTTTTTCCAATCTGAACTTCAGATGAGAAAAAAATTACAACTATTAGACAATCTGTTTTGAGAAATGTATTTTACAAAAATTATCCTGAACTATATTAGCTAAATTGCTCCATATTAGTTTTTTTTGAATATTCGCTATATTGCTATATATTCTTGTTTTAGAATATTACAAATATTCGAAAAAATGAAGTTATAGCAATGTAGCGAATATTCGAAAAAAAACGAATATAGAGCAATTTAGCTAATATAGTGCTACAATCTTTTTTGTCTAATAGCTGTAATTTTTTTCTCATCTGAAGTTCAGATTGGAAAAAAATTACAGCTATAAAAAAAAAGATTATAGCACTATATTAGCTAAATTACTCTATATTAGTTTTTTTCGAATATTCGCTATATTGCTATCTATTCTTGTTTTAGAATATTATACGAATATTCGAAAAAACAAAGTTATAGCAATATAGTGAATATTCGAAAAAAATCGAATATAGAGCAATTTGGCTAATATAGTGCTATAATCTTCTTTGACTAATAGTTGTAAGTTGAAAAATTCGCAATAAAAATTCAAATCAGAAAATTCGAATTACGAAAATTTGCATATTACACAATCACTACGTTGCCGATTTTTCGAGTAAAAAAAATCACGAATTTTTGAATATTCGACGAACATTCTAAAAAATATTCGCGAAATATTGCGAATTCGAATATGACCCCTGCCGCTCATCACTACATCTGAATATGTGTGAATCTGTCCACACATTAGGCCTCATGCACACGACAGTATTTTTTCACGGTCCGCAAAAACGGGGTCCGTAGGTCCGTGATCCGTGACCGTTTTTTCGTCCGTGGGTCTTCCTTGATTTTTGGATGATCCACGGACATGAAAAAAAAGTCGTTTTGGTGTCCGCCTGGCCGTGCGGAGCCAAAGGATCCGTCCTGAATTACAATACAAGTCAATGGGGACGGATCCGTTTGATGTTGACACAATATGGTGCCATTTCAAACGGATCCGTCCCCATTGACTTTCAGTGTAAAGTCTGGAGTCCCTTTTATACCATCGGATCGGAGTTTTCTCCAATCCGATGGTATATTTTAACTTGAAGCGTCCCCATCACCATGGGAACGCCTCTATGTTAGAATATACTGTCGGATATGAGTTACATTGTGAAAACTCATTTCCGACAGTATATTCTAACACAGAGGCGTTCCCATGGTGATGGGGATGCTTCTAGTTAGAATATACTACAAACTGTGTACATGACTGCCCCCTGCTGCCTGGCAGCACCCGATCTCTTACAGGGGGCCGTGATCAGCACAATTAACTCCTCAGGTGCCGCACCTGAAGGGGTTAATTATACTATCAAATCCCCCTGTAAGAGATCAGGGCTGCCAGGCAGCAGGGGGCAGACCCCCCTCCCCAGTTTGCATATCATTGGTGGCCAGTGCGGCCCCCCCCTCCCTCCCTCTATTGTAATAAATCGTTGGTGGCACAGTGTGCGCCCCCCATCGGCCCCCCCTCCCTCCCTCTATTGTAATAAATCGTTGGTGGCACAGTGTGCGCCCCCCATCAGCCCCCCTCCCTCTATAGCAGTAACAACATTGGTAGCCAGTGTGCGGCCTCCCATCTCCCCCCCCCGATCATTGGTGGCAGCGTCGTTCCGATCGGAGTCCCAGTTTAATCTCTGGGGCTCTGATCGGTAACCATGGCAACCAGGAAGCTACTGCAGCCCTGATTGCCATGGTTACTTAGCAATAGTACAATAGTAGAATATTCATACTTACCTGCTGGCTGCTGCGATGTCTGTGACCGGCCGGGAGCTCCTCCTACTGGTAAGTGACAGTTCATTTAGCAATGCGCCGCACAGACCTGTCACTTACCAGTAGGTGGAGCTCCCGGCCGGACACGAACATCGCAGCAGCCAGCAGGTAACTATGAATCTTCTACTATTGTACTATTGCTAAGTAACCATGGCAACCAGGACTGCAGTAGCGTCCTGGTTGCCATGGTTACCAATTTGAGCCCCTGCGATTAAACTGGGACTCCGATCGGAACTCCGCTGCCACCAATGATCGGGGGGGGGGGGGAGATGGGAGGCCGCACACTGGCCACCAATGTTGGTAATGCTATATAGGGAGGGGGGCCGATGGGGGGCGCACACTGTGCCACCAATGATTTATTACAATAGAGGGAGGAAGGGGGGGCCGATGGGGGGCACACACTGTGCCACCAACGATTTATTACAATAGAGGGAGGAAGGGGGGGCCGATGGGGGCGCACACTGTGCCACCAACGATTTATTACAATAGAGGGAGGAAGGGGGGGCCCGATGGGGGGCGCACACTGTGCCACCAACAATTTATTACAATAGGGGGAGGAAGGGGGGTGGCCCGATGGGGGGCGCACACTGTGCCACCAACGATTTATTACAATAGAGGGAGGAAGGGGGGGGGCCGGGGGGCCGCACACTGGCCACCAAGCTATTATTACAATAGAGGGAGGGGCCGCAGTGGCCACCAATGATATTCAAACTGGGGAGGGGGGGGGATGTCTGCCCCCTGCTGCCTGGCAGCCCTGATCTCTTACAGGGGGATATGATAGTACAATTAACCCCTTCAGGTGCCGCACCTGAAGGGGTTAATTGTGCTGATCATGGCCCTCTGTAAGATATCGGGTGCTGCCAGGCAGCAGGGGGCAGTCTTGTACACAGTTTGTAGTGTATTCTAACTATTGGAACGCCTCTGTGTTAGAATATACTGTCGGATATGAGTTTTCACGAAGTGAAAACTTAGATCTGAAAAAGCTTTTATGCAGAAGGATCTTCGGATCCGTCTGTATGAAAGCAACCTACAGCCACGGATCACGGACACGGATGCCAATCTTGTGTGCATCCGTGTTCTTTCACAGACCCATTGACTTGAATGGGTCCGTGAACCGTTGTCCGTCAAAAAAATAGGACAGGTCATATTTTTTTGACGGACAGGATACACGGATCACGGCCTCGGCTGCAAAACGGTGCATTTTCCGATTTTTCCACGGACCCATTGAAAGTCAATGGGTCCGCGAAAAAAAACGGAAAACGGCACAACGGCCACGGATGCACACAACGGTCGTGTGCATGAGGCCTAATATTGATCATTTCAGTTTATGAATAGGGTTGAGCGGACCTGAACTGTAAAGTTCGGGTTTGTACCGAACTTTAGGATTTTTGGACCCCGGACCCGAACCCGATCTTTTCAGTAAAAGTTTGGGTTCGAGTTCGGTGTTTGGCGATTTAATGGCGCTTTTTAAAAGGCTGCAGAACAGCCAATCAACAAGCATTTAACTAGTGTGCCCTTAGAAGCCATCACAGCCATGCCTACTAATGGCATGGCTGTGATTCGCCAGTGCAGTACGTCACTCTGCCACGTATATTGAAACCAATATACACATGTGACCAATATTCCAACCAGCAGGAAGTTATACATCCCATATGATATTCTTGATTCTCTGTCAGCTATATTAAGAAAGCCTTTCTGAATGATATTTGTTATCGATTTTTTTATCGAATTTTTTATGAATTAGTCATATTAAGAAAGCCTTTCTTAATGATTTTCTATTGAATTTTTATCGAATGTTTATCGAATGTTTACTGAATTTTAACGAATTTGTTATCGATTTTTTTATCGAATTCCTTAACGATTTTTGGAAACCTATTGATTGTCCTGATACCAAGTATCTTATGCTGTTGATTATAATTCCTTTTATGGCAATGCTATACCCCTAATAATATATATTTTATTATCGTTTTAAAATCGTCCTTATGTCGATTATTTTACTCACAATTGCTATATTCCTGATGACATACAACCAGTATTAATCAGAATTGTTTTCAACATTTTCCTATGCAATTATATCGATGTAATGTCATGGCCAAGATTAGAGTACATCTCTTATATTCCATTGGCCTATTAAGATCTGAACCGCATCCACCCCACAGTTTCAATTCAACCTTGATATTCTAATGATCCCTCCCCTATAAAAAAGGAAGGAGATCAGTAATACTATCCACCACTGATGAAGGTACAAGAGTGTACCGAAACGCGTTTGGTTCGATAAAGGATAGTACATGGACTCTGAATAAATCGAGAGAGACCAGAAACTACAGATGAATATTTATTAAACAGATCGAAACTCTCCGAAATCTGCTAACTGATCGGAACAAACACAAAAAATCTTCATTTCCAGCTACACAGAATCATCATTTCCTGCAATACGGGTAAGACAGCAGAGATTCGGAAGCCGTGATAGAGGAACACGCCGAGGACGCCGAGGACCACGTGCGCACCAACGTCATACAGGATCGGACTATCTTCCACACAAACACCCCTCTGCAATAGCTCTCTGGGATCCAGTTATATGGGGTAAGACTGTTCCTCTCCTCTTCTTTTTATACAGTGACTGCTTCTCCAGGATACAATCGAACCTACATTAGCACAAATTTTATCCGAATTTTATTCGATTCCATTGTGCACACCTCCGAATTTTACATAGGACCTATATGCAGACTGATCACCTGCATAAATAGGTCATTTCTTCTTTTAATATATGCGTATTATGTAATTTGATGTATGCTCATTTTGCCAATTATACAGGGCAATTTGTTATTCCATCTTGTGACCCTCACACTATCACTATCGATTTATTGAGTGATTTTAAACAATAAATAATAGGTTATATACCATATCTATTATCTGATTCCTTATATATACCCAGTCATTTGAGTGCCCTCCATCTTGTGAACTTTTATAATATACCCAATACCTTGGCATTAGGTACTGCCATACACCTATCCATGTTTTTGCTACCAGTAGAGCCTCTGTAATCTTCCTATAATTTTGTACCCTGCCCTGAGCCCAGTGACACAGGAAAATAAGTATTATCCATCTGTTAGTTAGGTGGGCGTTGGCGGCCATTTTGTGCAAGTTCAGTGCACCAGCACTGCATATGTCCCAAGGACAATAATTACATCCAGTTCTTTTAGTTCAGTGGGCAACATATACCCATTTTTTAAGTGCACCTGCATTGCATATGTGCCAGGGGAAGGGAAAATAATATAGGGAATCCGTCTGTGAGTTCAGAGACTCAGGGGGTAACATATTCAATTTCTTTTCTTTAAAGTACAATCCAAGTAAATCCATCTGTTAGATTCTGTGGGGACAAATTATTTATTTACTTTTGCTAAAAAGTACATTTGCGCCCTGCACTGCATTTGTGATAGTAAAAGAAAATCAATTAAATCCATCTGTTTTATTGTGAGTGAAAAAATCATATATTTTTTTTCCCATAAAATACCTTTGCGGCCTGCACTGCAAATCTGATAGTGAAATAGAATCAGTAAATCTATCTCTTTCACTTTGGGTGAAAAAAATCTTAAATTTTTTTGCCAGAAAGTACATTTGCGGCCTGCACTGCATTTGCTACAGTCCAATACAAGCGTTAAATACTGCTGTTATATTCTGGTTTTAAAAAAAACACCCATTTTGTGCAAGATACTACATTAGCGGCCTTTGCTGCATTTGTGACAGTCCATTTGTGACAGTCCAATACAAGCATTAAATACTGCTGTTATATTCTGGTTTTAAAAAAACACCAATTTTGTGCAAGATACTACATTAGCGGCCTTTGCTGCATTTGTGGCAGTCCAATACACGCGTTAGATAATGCTGATATATTGTCACGAGGGTGTCAAGAACCACGCCTGACTCCGTTATACTCGGGGTCAGGAAGTCGCAGCGGTTGGCTGTGCGCTCTATGTAAGATAGGGCTGTTTCCTTATGATAGCTTTCTGGTTTTGCTTTGCAACCCTTTTTGGCTCACTCAGGGAGCCGTAGCTCCTTCTCCTCAGCTGTTCCTTGTCCAGCACTCCCAACCTCCTTATATTCCCCTCTCACACTTCTCTGGTTGCCAGATATAGAGCTTCCTGCCTGGACTTCTATACTGACCCACTGGAGCTGTGTTGCTGCGTTCTCTGGTTGTTGGTCCAGAACGTTTCCCTCCAGATCCCTGTTGGACCTTTGTGGTCTACTGTGGTCGCCCACCTGGGTTTATGTGTTTGTCTGTATTGTCTGTCCTCTACCTGATGTTTCCCTCTTAGTGTCAGTGGTGCGGACTAGCGATCCCACCGGCCCGTTCACTATCCAGGGCTCATTTTAGGGAAAGCCAGGGTTTAGGCACGTGATCGCCGCACGGGTGAGGAACCCGTCTAGGGACGTCAGGGCAGTCAGGTGCCAGCCGCAAGGTGAGTCAGGGGTCACCACCTTTCCCTCTCCCTTGGGCAGGGCTTTCCCTTTTCCCTCCCTGTGCGTGACGCCGGTCATTACATTATATCTGGCCCTTATTTTGTGTAGGTAAAAAAAAAAAATAATAATATTTTTTTTTTTTGCCTACTTAGAATCCAGTATGCATCCAATTGCTGCTCTGTCCAAACAATTTCCTGGCCTGTCTTTGGAGGTGGCAGGATTGAAGGCGTCGGTCCTCCAGCAACAGCAGCAATTACAACTGACCGCAAGCCCAGCGGTTGCTACTGGTAACCAGGTTGTTGCGGAACCCAAGGTCCCTCTCCCTGACAGATTTTCTGGGGGAAGGGACAAGTTTTTGACATTCCGTGAGGCCTGTAAATTATATTTTAAACTGCGCCCTTACTCCTCTGGTAATGAAGAACAGCGGGTGGGGGTTGTTATTTCCCTGCTGCAGGGGGACCCGCAGTCCTGGCCGTTCTCTTTAGCCACTGATTCCCAGGCTCTTCGGTCAGTGGATGAGTTTTTCGGGGCCTTGGGTCTCATATATGACGACCCTAACCGAGTCGCACTGGCTGAATCAAGATTACGGAGACTCCTACAAGGAGAGCGGCCGGTAGAGGAGTATTGCTCTGACTTCCGTAGGTGGGCTACGGATACCCAATGGAACGACCCGGCTCTCAGGAGTCAGTTCTGCTCTGGGTTATCCGAAAGGGTTAAGGATGCGCTTGCATTATATGAGACCCCCTTTTCCCTTGATGCGGTTATGTCCTTTTCTATCCGAATAGATAGATGCCTTAGGGACAGGTTGAAAAAACCGGAGCAATTGGTAACCCCTCCCAAGCAGCAGTTAGTCTGTACGGACTTAGACGAGCCTATGCAGCTAGGAGGAACCACTCGTCAGGTCCGTCCTCCTGAGGTTCGCCGTAGGCGTGGGTTTTTTTTTTTTGTGGGGAGAGGGGTCATTTCATTAATGTCTGTCCTTCTTTCCTCAGAAACAAAAGACCGTCGGAAAACTACTAACCCCAGGCTGTGTGGAGGATGTCAGTATATGTTTCCTCCATACGTACATCGCAATTTGTGTTGCCAGCGGTTATTGTTTTTGGTGTTAAGACAGAGACTATTTCTTTCTTTCTAGACAGTGGAGCAGGGGTAAATTTGATAGATGCCCATTTTGCCCGCACTATGGGTTTGTCTCTCTGTACGCTACAGAGACCTATTCCCATATTCGCTATTGATTCTGCTCCTCTGTCTCAGAGAAACCTCACCCACATTGTTCATAATTTACACCTTCGGGTAAGGGACCACCATAACGAGATGCTTTCATGTTATGTTCTGGAGGGGCTTCCCACTCCGGTAGTGCTGGGCCTTCCCTTGTTGGTAGCGCACAATCCAGTGGTGGATTGGCAGGCCAGGGAGATATCGGAGTGGAGTGAGCATTGCAGAGAAAATTGCTTAAATAGCAATTGCTTAGTCACCTCCATAACTACCCTACCTACATTTATTTCGGATTTTGAGGACGTTTTTTCTGAAAAGGGTTGTCAGAAGTTACCACCTCACCGTCCTTATGATTGCCCGGTTAACCTTATTCCCGGCGCAAAATTACCCAAGACCAGGTTATATAATCTTTCGGGTCCAAAGAGACAAGCCATGAAAGATTATATCTCCGAGAGCTTGGCTAAGGGACACATCAGACCCTCTTCTTCACCCGTGGCTGCAGGGTTTTTCTTCGTTAAAAAGAAAGATGGGGGTCTGCGTCCTTGCCTAGATTTTCGCGAATTAAATCGGATAACCATCTGAGACGCATACCCTCTTCCTCTCATTCCTGACCTGTTTAACCAGATTGCGGGTGCTAGGTGGTTCTCCAAACTTGATCTTAGGGGGGCCTACAATCTGATTCGTATCAAGGAGGGGGTTGAGTGGAAGACAGCTTTTAACACCCCTGAGGGGCATTATGAAAATCTAGTTATGCCTTTCGGTCTGACCAATGCTCCTGCCGTCTTTCAACATTTCGTTAATGACATTTTTAGTCATCTAATCGGCAGGTTTGTGGTAATATACCTAGATGATATTTTAATTTATTTGTCTGATCTGGGAACACATGAGGTGCATGTCAGACAAGTACTGCAGGTCCTACGGACGAATAAATTATATGCTAAAATTAAAAAATGTGTCTTCGCCGTTCAGGAGATACAATTCCTAGGATATTTTTTATCTGCTTCAGGTTTCCGTATGGATCCTAGGAAGGTCCAGGCAATTTTAGATTGGGATCTTCCTGAGAACCTCAAAGCACAGCAACGGTTCTTGGGCTTCGCGAATTTCTATAGGAAATTCATAAAAAATTATTCAGTTATTGTAAAACCCCTTACTGACATGACTAGGAAGGGGACTGATTTTTCTAAATGGTCTGACGCCGCTAAAGTTGCTTTTTCCTCTCTAAAAGAGAGGTTTACCTCGGCACCTGTACTAGTCTAACCTGTCTAACATGTCTCTCAGCCTTTTATTGTTGAAGTCTATGCGTCAGAGGTGGGATTGGGGGCGGTGCTGTCTCAGGGTCCGTCTCCTGGCAAATGGCGTCCTTGTGCTTTCTTTTCTAAAAAACTATCTGCAGCAGAAAAGAACTATGATATTGGCAATAGGGAACTATTAGCTATTAAACTAGCGTTTGAAGAATGGCGTCACTTTTTAGAGGGGGCAGTCCACCCCGTCACTGTGATTACGGACCACAAAAATCTTCTGTACCTCGAATCAGCTAAGCGTCTCACTCCTAGACAAGCTAGGTGGTCGCTATTTTTTACCAGGTTTAACTTTGTTATTACCTATCGTCCTGGGGCAAAAAATACCAAGGCTGATGCACTATCTCGTTGTTTCCCTGGAGGGGGTAATGTGAGTGATCCGGTACCCATTCTTCAAAGAGGAGTGGTTGTTTCTGCGGTACACTCTGCTCTGGAGAGGAAGGTGTTAGAGGCCCAGGGGGTTGCCCTGGTCTCTTGCCCCTCAGAGAAATTGTTTGTACCGTTGAACCTGCGTTTCGAATTATTAAAGGAACATCATAATTCGGCACTTGCTGGGCACCCGAGTAGTAAAGCAACCTTGGAGCTATTGTCTCGTTGTTTTTGGTGGCCAAGGTTGCGTCAGGATGTATTGGATTTTGTGTCTTCTTGTTCTACCTGTGCGCGCGCAAAAGTTTCGCATACACGTCCTGCAGGGTCTCTATTACCACTCGTCATTCCCAATAGACCATGGACACATCTGTCAATGGATTTTATCACTGACTTACCTTTGTCTGCGGGTAAAACAGTTATTTTGGTAGTACTGGACAGGTTTAGCAAAATGGTACATGCTTCATTGCGTTACCCGCACTACCTAATGCTAAGACTCTTGCTCAGGTATTCATCAGTGAAATCGTGAAGCTTCACAGGGTCCCTTCCGATGTTGTTTCGGATCGGGGTACCCAGTTTATTTCTAAATTTTGGAAAGCTTTTTGTTCCCGTTTGGGGGTACACTTGTCGTTTTCCTCAGCTTTCCATCCTCAGTCGAATGGACAGACTGAGCGTACCAACCAAAACCTTGAGACATATCTAAGATGTTTTGTGTCTGAAAACCAAGAGTTGTGGTCATCATATTTACCGTTAGCTGAGTTTGCCATAAATAATCGTCGTCAGGAATCCACTGGCAAGTCACCATTTCTTGGTGCATATGGTTTTCATCCCCAATTCTGTACTTTCAAAGAGGGGGGGTCTTCTGGGGTTCCCGAAGAGGAACGGTTTTCGTCATCTCTTTCATCGGTATGGCAGAAGGTGCAAGCTAACTTGAAAAATATGGGAGGTAAATACAAATGCATGGCTGAGAAGAGATGGTCGCCAGGTCCGGACCTAGGAGTGAATGACTATGTGTGGTTGTCTACTAGGAATATTAAATTAAAGGTTCCCTCTTGGAAACTGGGTCCTAGGTTCATTGGCCCTTACTAAATTGTAGCCATCATCAACCCCGTGGCTTTTCGCCTGGAGCTACCTCAGACTTTTAAAATCCATAACGTCTTTCATAAGTCGTTACTCAAAAAATATGTTCCACCTCTAGAACCGTCACCGCTGCCACCCCCTCCTGTTGTTGTGGATGGTAATCTAGAGTTTCAGATATCCAAAATTGTTAATTCTCGTCGGGTCCGCCGCTCTCTTCAATATCTGGTGCATTGGAGAGGTTACGGTCCCGAGGAAAGAATGTGGGTTCCTGCGTCTGAGGTAAACGCCGACAGGCTAGTTCGGGCTTTTCATGCCTCTCATCCTGAGAGACCTGGTCCTGAGGTCTGTTACAGTATTGGGTGACATTCACCAATTTTTGACTGTGATATACCCCTGCTCTACATTGTGGACAGGGAAATACATTTCACTTATTGGTCTGTTACATTGTTGTGTGACAATCACCAATTTTTAGCTGTGATATTCCCCTGCTCTACATTGTGGACAGGGAATTACATTTCACTTATTCGTCTGTTACATTGTTGGGTGACATTCACCAATTTTTGGCTGTGATATACCCCTGCTCTACCTAGAGGACAGGGAAATACATTTTACTAATTCGTCTGTTACACTGTTGGGTGAGATTCACCAATTTTTGGCTGTGATATACCCCTGCTCTACCTTGTGTACAGGACAAAACATTTCACTAATTCGTCTGTTACATTGTCGGGTGACATTCACCAATGTTTGGTTGTGATATACCCCTGCTTTACATTGTGGACAGGGAAATACATTTTACTAATTCATCTGTTACATTGTTGGGTGACAAATGCTCATCTTTTGCGCTAGAAAGTACAATTGCTGCCTACACTGCATTTAGGACAGTATGAATATTGAGGCCAGAACAAGTACAGGCGATAGTAGATTAGGTGGCTGACAGTGCCTTTAGTTCCTTCACATTGTCTCCAACCCAGTTCCCTGCTGAAAAATCACAGTTGGCACCCACAGCCCATGGCCATCTACCTTTCAACTCACCCCCTTGCAAATCAGGCAAGCATTCAGTAGTCTCTTTTGCTTTTCCCCAAGTCATGCAGTAGTCTCTTTTGCTTTTTGATGGACTCTGCTGGCAGGGTTTCCGTGGGCCATCCACATAGCCCTGCCCAAGAAGTGGAAGAGATTGAGTGCAGTAATGCCCAACCACTTATGTTTCAGAATGAGAACATGGGAAGACCACCGCAGCACATCTCTGATGATGACAAAACATAGGTAACAACTGCTGCGGCTTTCTGCAGTCTGCAGACTGACAAGGAGGGTAGGGCTAAAGAGTGGGTGGAAGATAATGTGGAGGATGATGAGGTACTAGACCCCACATGGAATCAAGGTCAGGCGAGTGTTGTGTGCAGTTTGGAGGAAGAGGCGGTGGTCGCACAGAAGCACCAGCACAGCAAAAAAGGGAGCAGGGTGCAAAAGCGTCTGTTACATTCGTGAAATTTTACCATTTTTGCCTGTATACAAACCCCTGCTCTGCATAGGTGCGATATGCCAGACCTTGCAGGGGAATTTTGTGTGAGGTCATGGTGTAAGCAGTAGGTGGGCCGAGGTAAATACAGTTCTGGTTACTCACGGTTTGTTGTCCCTGGGCAGGCTCGCATAAGTGAAAAGGAGAATGGCACAAGGATTCTCTGGGGCACACTCTGGTGTAAGGGACACTTGCCAGATATTGGTTTGTGGTGCCCTTGGTGGTCTGTATTAATGTGCCAGTGGCCAGGTCCCTTAAAGTCATGATGCCAGTACCTTTTGTATGGAGGTACAACAATTTACTGTTTTATTAATAGAGGAACTGAGTCTGAGGCAAGCAGGATGGAACTCGAAAGTGAACTTTACTGAAGATGACTTTTGATAACAGTTAATACAAAGCATTTAAACAGTCTCAATACAGAGATAAACCTGCTGCTAGTCCTCTGCTGACAGGTGTATGTCCCTTTCTAGATATGAGATAAAGGGAAATTGTAGCCTTACTAGTAGAGTTGAGCGGACACCTGGAAGTTTGGGTTCGGCAGGTTCGGCCGAACTTAAAAAAAAATGTTCGGGTTCGGGACCCGAACTTGACCCCGAACCCCATTGAAGTCAATGGGGACCCGAACTTTTGGCCACTAAAATGGCTCTAAAATAGTCCTGGAAAGGGCTAGAGGGCTGCAAACAAAATGTGCTTAAGAGCATGGCAATTGTTCTGCAAACAAATGTGGATATGGAAATGACTTAAAATAACATAAAATACTGAAAATAAAAAAAAATCTGGATCTATGAGTAAGAGGTTGAGGAGGCGGTGGATGGGTGGGTGGATGTGGCGGTGTAGGTTAGCGTGGCGGTGTAGGTGGAAGCGGCGGTGAAGGAGGAATAGGTAGCCAACACTGATTTGTGGTGTTTTTTATTTTTAAATTGGGGTATCACCCAAAATATTGGGACATATAACAAAATAAAACAAAGAATAAGTGCACTTGAGTACAAGAATGGATGGTTGAGGCTGGTATAAATGTCTATTCTGCACAAGGTACGGACAAGTCCTGTGGGACCCATGCCTGGTTCATTTTAATAAACGTAAGCTTGTCCACATTGGCTGCGGCCTGTGATAATGCTCTCTGCCGTGCTAAACACACGTTCACACTATACACCGGCAGCAGGGAAGGTCAGCACCTCCAAGGCTGACAAAGCTTTTCCACATTTGGGCCATGCTAACCCTGCCTTCTCGGGTGCTGGCGGTGCCCCAGCTGCGTTGGCGACCTCTTCCTCCTCCTCTGTCTTCGCATTGTGTTTCCACTGTGCCCCCGCTGTCAGGTGGGAATGCTATCATCAGTTTGCGCTTGTAGTCGCGCATCTTCCGATCAGTAACAGATGTTTTCACTAAACTTAGTTCCCTGTCAGCAATGCAGAGCAGGGGTTCATTCACGGCAAAAGTGGGTTTATGTCACCCAGCAATAGAACAGAGGATTTTGAGAGAACGAGGCCCATGTCACCCAGGCACAGCAGGGGTCCATTTACGGCAAAAGGGGGTTCGTGTCACCCAGCAATAGAACAGAGGATTTTGAGAGAACGAGGCCCATGTCACCCAGGCACAGCAGGGGTTCATTCACGGCAAAAGTGGGTTCTTGTCACCCAGCAATAGAACAGAGGATTTTGAGAGAACGAGGCCCATGTCACCCAGGCACAGCAGGGGTTCATTCACGGCAAAAGGGGGTTCTTGTCACCCAGCAATAGAACAGAGGATTTTGAGAGATTTAGGCCCGTCACCCAGGCACAGCAGGGGTTCATTCACGGCAAAAGGGGGTTCGTGTCACCCAGCAATAGAACAGACGATTTTGAGAGTTTTAGGCCCCTGTCAACCAGGCACAGCAGGGGTTCATTCACGGGAAAAGGGGGTTCATGTCACCCAGCAATAGAACAGACGATTTTGATAGATTTAGGCCCATGTCAACCAGAGACAGCAGGGGTTCATTCAACGCAAAAGGGGGTTCATGATACCCAGCAATAGAACAGAGGATTTTGAGAGATTTAGGCCCCTGTCAACCAGGAACAGCAGGGGTTCATTCACGGCAAAAGAGGGTTCTTGTCACCCAGCAATAGAACAGAGGCTTTTGAGAGATTTAGGCCCCTGTCACCCAGGCTCAGCAGGGGTTCATTCACTGCACAAGTGGGTTCATGTCACCCAGCAATAGAACAGAGGATTTTGAGAGATTTAGGCCCCTGTCAACCAGGAACAGCAGGGGTTCATTCACGGCAAAAGAGGGTTCTTGTCACCCAGCAATAGAACAGAGGCTTTTGAGAGATTTAGGCCCCTGTCACCCAGGCTCAGCAGGGGTTCATTCACTGCACAAGTGGGTTCATGTCACCCAGCAATAGAACAGACGATTTTGAGAGATTTAGGCCCCTGTCACCCAGACACAGCAGGGGTTTGTAGACGCCCAAAAAGGTAAAATGTCACCCGACAATTGAAAATAAGTATTTTTTCAATTTAGGGCACTAAAATTGGCACTTTTTTGCATTAAAATGGCTCTAAAATAGTCATTGAAAACGCTAGAGTGATGTAAAAGGCAGTAAAATGTGCTTAAGAGCATGGCAACTGCTCTGCAAACAAATGTGGATAGGGAAATAACTTAAAATAAAATAACTAAAAATTACAAATTATTAACCTGCAACTCAGAGAAGGAGGTGGATATGGAGTCGGAGGTTGAGGAGGCGGTGAATGTGGTGTAGGAGGTGGAGGCAGCAATAGAGGTGGAGGAGGCAGCCAACAATGTTTTTTTTATTGGGGTAGGTAGCCTTCAAAATATTGGGACAAATAAAAATAAATAAAACAAAGAATCAATGCACTTGACCTGAGTACAAGAATGTATGTTTGATGGTGGTATAAATGTCTATTCTGCACAAGGTACAGACAAGCCTTGTGGGATCCAAGCCTGGTTCATTTTAATGAATGTGAGCTTGTCCACGTTGGCTGTGGACAGGCGGTTGCGTCTGTCTGTAATGACGCCTCCTGCCGTGCTAAATACATGTTCAGAGAGTACACTGGCTGCAGGGCAGGCCAGCACCTCCAAGGCATACAGGGCAAGCTCTGGCCATGTGGACAATTTGGAGACCCAGAAGTTGAATGGGGCAGAACCATCAGTCAGTACGTGTAGGCGTGTGCACAGGTACTATTCTACCATGTTGTTCAAATGCTGCCTCCTGCTAACACGCTCCATATCAGCAGTTGGGGCCGGTTGCTGAGCGCGAGGTGACAAAGCTTTTCCACATGTCGGCCATGCTAACCCTGCCTTCTGAGGTGCTGGCGCTGACACAGCTGCGTTGGCGACCTCTTCCTCCTCCACTGCCTTCGCCTTGTGCTTCCACTTGTCCCCCGGCATCAGTCGGGAATGCTCTCAGGAGCGCATCTACAAGCGTGCGCCTGTAGTCTTGCATCTTCCGATCACGCTCCAGTGAGGAATTAAGGCCGGCACATTGGCTTTGTAACGGGGATCCAGCAGGGTGGCCACCCAGTAGTCAGCATACGTTAAAATGTGGGCAACTCTGCTGTCGTTGCGCAGGCACTGCAACATGTAGTCGCTCATGTGTGCCAGGCTGCCCAGGGGTAAGGACAAGCTGTCCTCTGTGGGAGGCGTGTCGTCTGCGTCCTCCGTATCCCCCCAGCCACGCACCAGTGATGGGCTCGAGCTGCGTTTGTTGCCACCCCGCTGTGAACATGCTTCATCCCCATCCTCCTCCTTATCCTCCTCCTCCTCGTCCTCCAGTAGTGGGCCCTGGCTGGCCAAATTTGTACCTGGCCTCTGCTGTTGCAAAAATCCTCTTTCTGAGCCACTTCTAAAAGACTGGCCTGAAAGTGTTAGAGATGACCCCTCTTCCTCCTCCTCGTCCTGGTCCACATCCTCTTCCATTATCGCTCTAAGTGTTTTCTCCAGGAGACATAGAAGTGGTATTGTAAGGCTGATAACGGCGTCATCGTCACTGGCCATGTTGGTGGAGTACTCAAAACAGCGCAACAGGGCACACAGGTCTCGCATGGTGGGCACGTCACATATGAGGCGGTGAGGCCGAAGTTACGCTGTAGAGCAGACAGCCGAGCGGCGGCAGGATGAGAATGCCGGAAGCGCGCACAGACGGCCCGCACTTTACGCAGCAGCTCTGACATGTCGGGGTAGTTGTGAATGAATTTCTGCAGCACCAAATTCAGCAGATGCGCCAGGCAAGGGATGTGCATCAAACCGGCTAGTCCCAGAGCTACAACGAGATTTCGCCCATTATCGCACACCACCATGCCGGGCTTGAGGCTCACTGGCAGCAACCACTCGTCGGTCTGTTGTTCTATACCCCGCCACAACTCCTGCGCGGTGGGAGGCCTGTCCCCCAAACACATCAGTTTTCAGAACGACCTGCTGACGTTTACCCCTGGCTGTGCTGAAGTTGGTGGTGAAGGTTTGTCGCTGACCGGATGAGGAGGTGGAGGAAGCAGAGTAGGAAGAGGAGGAAACAGGAGGCAAAGAATGATGCCCTGCGGAAGGACGTGCGCCAAACAGCTCTCCGCCTGGGGCCCAGCCACCACTACATTTACCCAGTGTGCAGTTAGGGAGATATAGCGTTCCTGGCCGTGCTTACTGGTCCTCGTATCTGTGGTTAGGTGGACCTTGCCACAGATGGTGTATCGCAGTGCACACTTGATTTTATCCGATACTTGGTTGTGCAGGGAGAGCACGGCTCTCCTGGAGAAGTAGTGGCGGCTGGGAACGACGTACTGTGGGACAGCAAGCGACATGAGCTGTTTGAAGCTGTCCGTCTCCACCAGCCTGAATGACAGCATTTCAAAGGCCAGTAGTTTAGAAATTCTGGCATTCAGGGCCAGGGATCAATGGTGGCTAGATGGGAATTTATGCTTTCTCTCAAACATTTGTGAGATGGAGAGCTGAACGCTTCCGTGTGACATGGTGGAGATGCTTGGTGACAGAGGTGGTGTTGTTGATGGCAGATCCTCTGTTTGCTGGGCGGCAGGTGCTACCATTCCTCCAGAGGCGGAGGTAGAGGTCGAGGCAGCAGCAGAAGAGTGAGCAGGAGGGGCCTGAGCCCTTTCTTGGTTTTGAAGGTGCTTACTCCACTGCAGCCCGTGTCTCGCATGTAGATGCCTGGTCATGCAGGTTGTGCTAAGGTTCAGGACGTTAATGCCTAGCTTTAGGCTCTGATGGCACAGCGTGCAAACCACTTGGGTCTTGTCGTCAGCACATTGTGTGAAGAAGTGCCATGCCAGGGAACTCCTTGATGCTGCCTTTGGTGTGCTCGGTCGCTACTGGCGGTGGCCAGTAGCAGGCGAACTGTTTCGGCGATGGCTGCTCTGCTTTTGCACCCTGCTCCCGCTTTTGCTACGCCGTTGGCTCTGTCTCACCACTGCCTCTTCCTCCAAACTCTGAAAGCCAGTGGCACGACCTTCATTCCATGTGGGGTCTAGGACCTCATCGTCCCCTGCATAGTCTTCCACCCAGTCTTCCTCCCTGACCTCCTTTCGACGACGCAGTTGGCACCTTTGTTTCGTCATCATCAGAGACGTGCTGAGGTGGTAGTCCCATGTCCTCATCAGGAAACATAGGGTTGTGCGTCAGTGCATTCTATGTCTTCCACCCCTGGGGAAGGGCTAGGTGGATGCCCTTGGGAAACCCTGCCAGCAGAGTCTTCAAACAGCATAAGCGACTGCTGCATGACTTGAGGCTCAGACAGGTTCCCCGATATTCACGGGGGTGATGTGAAAGACTGATGGGCATGGGTTTCAGGCGCCACCTGTGCGCTTTCTGCAGAAGTCTGGGTGGGAGATAATGTGAATGTGCTGGATCCACTGTCGGCCACCCAATTGACTAGAGCCTGTACTTGCTCTGGCCTTACCATCCTTAGAACGGCATTAGGCCCGACCAAATATCGCTGTAGATTCTGGCGGCTACTTGGACCTGAGGTAGTAGGTTCAGTAGGACGTGTAGCTGTGGCAGAACGGCCACGTCCTCTCCCTGCACCAGAGGCTCCACCAACACCACCACCACGACCATGACCGCGTCCCTTATTAGATGTTTGCCTCATAGTTAGCGTTCACAAAGCAGAGTAAAAATTGGTTAAGTCTGTTAAAAATAATTAACTGCCAATATAAACCCTGATGTAGGTTATTGCACTAAAATATATATTTTTTTAACTCTATATGACAGCGGTATTTGTAGCCTAAATGTGACTGTATTAGATGTACGTTTAATCCAAAATGATCAGTATATGAACACACGGTTTATTTAAACCTCAGTAAACGAATGGCCGTATTTGTGGCCAAATTGTGACTGTATTCTATGTACGTTAAATTCAAAATGAGCAATATATGAACACACTGTTTATTTCAACCGCAGTAAACGAATGGCCGTATTTGTGGCCTAAATCTGACTGTCACCTATGCACGTGTAATCAAAGATGACCAGTATATGAACACATGGTTTATTTCAACCGCAGTAAACGAATGGTGTATTTGTGGCCTAAATGTGACTGTATTCTATGTACTTTAAATTCAAAATGAGCAGTATATGAACACATGGTTTATTTCAACCGCAGTAAACGAATGGCCGTATTTGTGACCTAAATGTGACACCTATGCACGTGTAATCAAAGATGACCAGTATATGAAAAAAATATTTTTTTAAGCACAGTCAGCAAAAAAGCTGTATTTCTGGACTAGCAGACATGCAGATAGATAGTGCTGCACAAGCATGTCTGCATAAAATGCCTGCCGATCAGGTATTCATAGTGACAAACAGAAGTTGGCTCAGTGCAGGCTTAAAAAAACTGTGCACTGCACCTACAAAACACATTGGATTGAGATCGCTGAGTTATAAGGCAGTTCATCTTAGTATTTATCCCTGATCTGTCCCTGACAGCAGCAGCATCCTCTCCCTACACTAAGAATAGCAGAGTGACGTGCAGCGCTACGTGACTCAGCCTTATATAGAGGCTGGGTCACATGCTGCAGTTGGCCAATCACAGCCATGCCAATAGTAGGCATGGCTGTGATGGCTTCTAAGGGCATACAGTTAAATGCTTGTTGATTGGCTGCTTTGCAAAAAGCTCCATAAAAATTGCCGAACACGAACCCAAACTTTTACGTAAATGTTCGGGTTCGGGTCCGGGTCCAAAAAAAGCTAAAGTTCGGTGCGAACCTGAACTTTACAGTTCGGGTTCACTCAACTCTACTTACTAGTAGTAGAGTTCAGGAATGGTCCTGATCCAGGCTTGTGAAGTCGCCAAAGGCCGAAATATCCTTCACGGTGGAGTCCAATGGTCCTGAGGCACTCAGAAGATGTGTCTAATACCCTTTAGGGGTCTCCTTACAGTAGTAGTCTGAATAGATGAAGTACTTCAGCTCAGGGCTGAGATATGGCTGAGGGATGTGGATAACAGGCTGCATACACTGCTAAGCTGTGCTCAACTGCCACTCTATACTTAACAGGAAGTTATCTGCAAACTAGACTGCACTGAGCTAAGATATACAGGTCCTTCTAAAAAAATTAGCATATTGTGATAAAGTTCATTATTTTCTGTAATGTACTGATAAACATTAGACTTTCATATATTTTAGATTCATTACACACAACTGAAGTAGTTCAAGCCTTTTATTGTTTTAAGGCTACTTTCACACTAGCGTCGGAGAGATCCGGCGTGCAATTCCGTCGCCGGAATTGCCCGCCGGATCCGATACAACGCACACCGCCGTACATTTTTCACATTACGGATCCGTCGTTCCGTCGATGTCCATAAAAGCCGGATCCGTCGTTCAGTTTCTTTCCGTTGTCAATTTTAAAAGCGGATCCGTCTATTCCGTTTCCATCTGTTTTTGGACGGAAAGACGGATCCGGCGTATAAATTAGAGATAAAAAGATGCTATCTGTTTAGCAACTACAAGTGGCTATAAAAGATAAACCCAAGGTCACAAAAAGATAAGCAAATACTACAACTGCCTATAAAAGAAAACCAAAGGTCCTTACCACTCAGAAGTTCCTTCAGCAGATTGCAAAGATAATGCCGGACCATATTCGTTTTGGATTTCAGGCTCTAATTCTGGTTTCACGCTGGAGAAGACGTCTTCGAGCCAGACGGCGTAGAAAGCGTCGCTATTGGATGCATCCAATAACCTCTGCAAGAGTAAGAAGGGGAGTCTTTGAAACTCTGTTTCCTGAATTGAGGGATTATCCAGAAAAATTCTTCAACTACTTACGGATGACGGTAGAAAGTTTTGATGATCTCTTACAACGGGTGTCACCTCACATTCAAAGACAAGACACCACTTTCCGTCGCTGTGTTTCCCCAGCAGAACGCCTATTATTGACCATAAGGTAAAGTACATATTGAACCAATATTTAGTCTAAATTTTTAAAAGCTGCTGTTTGGTAGTGTGAAGCCATAAAATTTTTAAGCAATATTTGCTTTTTTTTTCTGTGATCACTGTACAAAGTGTCTAATTTTGATTGATGGTCATCATTCTTTTTTTTAATTGTACATCTTGTTTTAAAGTTTGAATCAATATACTCGTCAGATGTTGAATGAACTGGGATAAATATTGTTCGCCATGGAGAACATTTATCGTTGAATTTTATTAACAATTATATTGGCCACAGAAAAAATCTTGACCAAAGTAATATATGTAGGGGTGCAATACAATTGTGTCAGATTGATATACCTTGTATATTATGTTGTTTGGTAAAAATTTTAATACCCATTTTTTTTTCTTTTAAAATTTAGGTTTTTGGCAAGTGGAGAAACTTTCAGCTCACTCCATTTTCAATTTCGCCTTGGGATATCAACTGTCTCAATAATTGTCAAGGAGACATGCCGTGTTTTGTGGGAACAACTGCATGATGAATTCATCCCACATCCAACTCGACAGCATTGGACAGAAATATCTGAAAGATTTTTCGATGTTTGTCAGTTTCCCAACTGCATAGGTGCGGTAGACGGGAAACATATTCATATTATCAAGCCCCACGGAACCGGATCAGAGTATTTCAATTACAATAAATATTTTTCAATAATACTAATGGCCATCGCAGATGCTCAATATCGTTTTGTTGCAGTGGACGTAGGGGCCTATGGACGCGCCAACGATTCCATGGTTTTTAAAAATTCAAATATGGGCCGTAGTCTATATAACGGACAATTCGATTTTCCTCCCCCTCAACCACTGCCAGGTACTGATGGCCCACCCATGCCGTTTGTATTGGTTGGTGATGAGGCCTTCCAAATGTGTGGAAATCAAATTAAACCGTATTCCAGCCGCGGATTAGATTTAAAAAAACGGACATACAACTACCGCTTGACCAGGGCTCGAAGAATGGTTGAATGCACATTTACCTCCTTCAAAACTACCTCCTTCAAAAAGAACCACTCAATTTAGAACAGGTACCGGAGGACAGCGAGATCGCAAGCATTCAAAGTTGTCGACATCGGTCAACTGTGGCAGTTGCACGGATGAGAGACTCGTTTGCAGATTATTTCTGCTCTGAAGCAGGAAGGGTGGACTGGCAGGACCGATTTGTATAAACATTTTGGGAATCATTTTCAAATAGCCGTTAATTTATGTTTGTTTTCCCGTTGTTTGATGGTTAAAGTGTGTTGTATTTGATTTCAATTACATTTTGGGTTCAATAAATATTCATTTAACGTTTATTAGATTTTATTTCAATATATTGATGTGCCCACGCTATAGGAGCGACACATACTTGTGTCGCTTCACTGGCGCTGGCAGATTTAATCAGGCCTGTAGTATGGAGACTGAGGTTAAATCTGCCCACGCTGGAGGAGCGACAATTAGTTGTGTCGCTCCACTGGCGCTGGTAGATTTAATCAGGCCTGTAGTAGGGAGACTGAGGTTAAATCTGCCCACGCCAGTGGAGCGACAATTAGTGGTGTCGCTCCACTGGCGCTGGTAGATTTAATCAGGCCTGTAGTAGGGAGACTGAGGTTAAATCTGCCCACGCCAGTGGAGCGACAATTAGTGGTGTCGCTCCACCGGCGCTGGTAGATTTAATCAGGCCTGTTATGGAGACTGAGGTTAAATCTGCCCACGCTGGAGGAGCGACAATTAGTTGTGTCACTCCGCCAGTGCTGGGAGATTTTACTTTTATTAAAAGTAAAAATATCTAGGTTTATTTAAAAAAAATTAAACAGTCCAAGGATTTTTAAACCAAAAAAATAACATTTATTATAAATAACAAAATAACATTTATTATAAATAACAATAAAATAAATAAAATAAATAATTACAAATTAAGGAAGGTATGCTGGGGGGTGGAGGGAAGTGATTGGTTTGGGTCCACTCTGTCCTGTTGTTCTTCTGCCACTGTGGACAACAAAGTGCGTGTTGAAGCAAGTGGCACAGAGGGAGTATGAAGAGTGGATTGGGCAGGAGAAGGAGTTTCCCGAGAAACAGTAGAGGGAGTGGTGAAAGAGGTAGGAGCATAGTAAGAAGGAGAAGAAAAGTGTGGAGAAAAGAGCTCGGGGGTTTGGGATGGGGGTGGGTTGTGGGAAGGGGGAGGGGGAGGTTGGGAATGCTGAGCCTGTTGCTGTAAAACTTGGATAGGTGTGGGATGGGGGATAGGTGAAGGATGGGGGATAGGTGTAGGATGGGGGATAGGGCAGGGGTGGGGGAATGGTTGTGGGGCGGTGTGCCAGTTGCCACAAAACGCTGTCCATCTGTCTTCTGGCCTCATACTGCTGGTCGGGTGATAAGCGTTCCAGCACAGGTAACAACGACACAATATAGTGATGCATCGGACTCATTTGTGTCGTCAACACCGCCCCCTCCTGAAGACGACGCAAATGATCCTCCACAGATGCAACCCTATTTGTGATCCCCACCAAGGACTCATACATGAGCCTTGTGAGGTCTTCGTAGTCAGCCTGGCGGCTCCTACCTGACCTCTGGCGACGCATAAGGGCCTCAAAAAGTGGAGCCATCGTCGACATTGTTGCGTCGCCAGAGGGCACAAGTAGGGGAACAGGTTGGGAAACCTGGTGTTCCTGACCAGCAGTAGGAGCAGGACGAGAGGGACCCGCAGCGGCTTGCTCTTCAGGGACCGCCTCCTGAGGAACTTCTGGCGCAAGAGTGCTGCTTGATGTTCTGTGAAGCAAAGAAAAAAAAAATATTTAGCATTTTTTATGGATGGGAGAAACAGTGGGATAGAGGTGAGCAAAGAGACTTCAGAAGCTACATAGGAGGTTACATTCAAAAAAAGAGAAACATACTGTACATAGAGGCCATGAAATAAATGAATTTTCAAGGAGGTGTCTATGTACAGTATAGCCTTTTTTTTGGAATGCAACTTCGAATGAAAAATCGGAAGCATACATTGCTCCTCTCTACTCCACTAAATACAATGTGGATGTCCAAGACAAAGTGCCAAATGACAGTCTGTCTGGGCCATACACCTAGTTTGAAAAGTTGTTTTTTAAGAGACACCTTATATCTTACCTTCGCATCTCAAGGGTCCTTCGTAGGAACCCCACGGCGGCAGAATAGCGGTATTCACGCCTTGAGGTTCCTCCCGACACACTCGGGCGCCGAAGTTCCTCATTAAAGGCCTTCTTGTAGCGGTCCCTGATTGAGCGCCACCGAACCATGATCGTATCTCCTAGAAAGAAAGAAATCAAATAAGAATGTATATTTAAAATCAGTGGTTAATCAAAGTTGTTTTTACAATTTAATTGAAACAGCCACAAAAAGAAAAAAAAAATATTTTTAAAAAAAAGTGGCGGTTTAAAAAAAAGTAGACTGTAAAACCACTTTTGATTAATATTTTTTTTACATGTCTGCTCTCTACAAATAATTTATACTTACGGCATTTTCCCTGTTGCCTTTCTCGGAGGTCATCCCAGTTGGGCAGAATGGCCGCACATATCTCGTTCCAGAGGAGCCGTGTTAGATGATGGTCTGCATGGCGGCGGTCGGTGTGGTCCCACAACGGTGTACGCTCCTCCACCATATGGATGAGGAGGTCATTGTCGATATAAAATCGTTCAACGTCCTCCTCATGCCTTCTGGTGGAGATTTGGGAGCCCTAAAAAAATATAAAAAATTTGAATAAATATTAATTTTAATATTCGATAAATTACTTTTTAATAAAAAACATAACTTTACAATACTCACACGACCACGACCGCCGCGTGCTCCACGGCGTCCTCTGGAAGATCGTTGATGACCTCTCTCACTGGCAACAGGACGAGATGGCTAAAAAAATAAAATAAAAATATATATATATATATATATATATATATATAAATAAAAAAAACACGCATAAAAATTTGAAAAGTATAAAAAAAAAAAATTTACCAACCGTTTCTCCTCCGCCCCCAACTTCCTCCTCCCCTGTTCCTCTGGCTCTGGCTTGAGCGGGAGAACTCTCCTCCATAGAGTCTGACTGATAAACAAAAAAATATAAATTTAATTATTAGAATAATAACACAATATATAGTTTGGAAAGCAAAGGAACTTTACATACCACATCCTGGAGGTGTTGTGATCGGGGAGGAGAGCTCCCAGCCTCGCTCGAAGATGAAGATGTGGCTATAAAAAAAAAAAAAAATAATAATAATAATTGAACTTTTAACTAGAATAACAGACATACCGACGAAAAAAAAACTTACTGGTCATAATAATTTTCTGGCTGGCTTGTTGGCTGGCTAGCTGGCTGGCTGGCTTTTTGGCTAGCTGGCTGGCTGGATTTTTGGCTAGCTGGCTGGCTGGCTTTTTGACTAGCTGGCTGGCTGGCTTTATGGCTAGCTGGCTGGCTGGCTTTATGGCTGCATGGCAGTTTTTTTTTCTTTGTGATCAGTCTAAAAAAATTAAAATTTTGACAGGTTGTCATATTGTTGAACGAAAACATACTACTCCTCCTAACATGCACTGTGTAGTTATATTACCTGCAACCCCTATGCCACAGTACATAGGGGTATGCAGTTAATATAAGTACATAGTGGATGCTAGGAGCAGCAGCATGTCAGGACTACTACTCCTAACATGCACTGTGTAGTTATATTACCTGCAACCCCTATGCCACAGTACATAGGGGTACGCAGTTAACATAAGTACATAGTGGATGCTAGGAGCAGCAGCATGTCAGGACTACTACTCCTAACATGCACTGTGTAGTTATATTACCTGCAACCCCTATGCCACAGTACATAGGGGTATGCAGTTAACATAAGTACATAGTGGATGCTAGGAGCAGCTGCATGTCAGGACTACTACTCCTAACATGCACTGTGTAGTTATATTACCTGCAACCCCTATGCCACAGTACATAGGGGTATGCAGTTAACATAAGTACATAGTGGATGCTAGGAGCAGCAGCATGTCAGGACTACTACTCCTAACATGCACTGGGTACTGACAGCTCCTATGTACTTATAGCTCGTTTGTACATAGGAGCTGTTTATATGATGTTTTTTCGCACAAAAAATAATAAAATAACCACATATACTCACCTTCTTTGGCGTGCACCCGACTCCCTCGCAGGCAGGATCCAGACAGGATGGCGCGAAACTTGCTCCTCCTCTATCCGACGCAAGCGCAGACCGGATATCCGGATCAGTCGTTGCGTCGTTCCTATGAACATTTTAAGTCGGATCCGTCCTCAATACAATTCAATGGGAATTAAGGACGGATCCGGCGTTACGGCAAATGCTACGGCTTTTGAGACGGAGAAGAAAATTATGCATGCTATAGTTTTTCATTTCGACGGAAACGTCGAAAAGACTGAAGCGGAGCAATCCTGATGCACCCTGAAGGACGGACTCTCCATTCAGAATGCATGGGGATAAAACTGATCAGTTCTTTTCCGGATTTGAGCCCCTAGGACAGAACTCAACGCCGGAAAAGAAAAACGCAAGTGTGAAAGTACCCTAATATTGATGATTTTGGCATACAGCTCATGAAAACCCAAAATTCCTATCTCAAAAAATTTGCATATCATGAAAAGGTTCTCTAAACGAGCTATTAACCTAATCAACTAATTAACTCTAAACACCTGCAAAAGATTCCTGAGGCTTTTAAAAACTCCCAGCCTGGTTCATTACTCAAAACCGCAATCATGGGTAAGACTGCCGACCTGACTGCTGTCCAGAAGGCCATCATTGACACCCTCAAGCAAGAGGGTAAGACACAGAAAGAAATTTCTGAACGAATAGGCTGTTCCCAGAGTGCTGTATCAAGGCACCTCAGTGGGAAGTCTGTGGGAAGGAAAAAGTGTGGCAGAAAACGCTGCACAACGAGAAGAGGTGACCGGACCCTGAGGAAGATTGTGGAGAAGGACCGATTCCAGACCTTGGGGGACCTGCGGAAGCAGTGGACTGAGTCTGGAGTAGAAACATCCAGAGCCACCGTGTACAGGCGTGTGCAGGAAATGGGCTACAGGTGCCGCATTCCCCAGGTCAAGCCACTTTTGAACCAGAAACAGCGGCAGAAGCGCCTGACCTGGGCTACAGAGAAGCAGCACTGGACTGTTTCTCAGTGGTCCAAAGTACTTTTTTCGGATAAAAGCAAATTTTGCATGTCATTCGGAAATCAAGGTGCCAGAGTCTGGAGGAAGACTGGGGAGAGGGAAATGCCAAAATGCCTGAAGTCCAGTGTCAAGTACCCACAGTCAGTGATGGTCTGGGGTGCCATGTCAGCTGCTGGTGTTGGTCCACTGTGTTTCATCAAGGGCAGGGTCAATGCAGCTAGCTATCAGGAGATTTTGAAGCACTTCATGCTTCCATCTGCTGAAAAGCTTTATGGAGATGAAGATTTCATTTTTCAGCACGACCTGGCACCTGCTCACAGTGCCAAAACCACTGGTAAATGGTTTACTGACCATGGTATTACTGGGCTCAATTGGCCTGCCAACTCTCCTGACCTGAACCCCATAGAGAATCTGTGGGATATTGGGAAGAGAAAGTTGAGAGACGCAAGACCCAACACTCTGGATGAGCTTAAGGCCGCTATCGAAGCATCCTGGGCCCCCATAACACCTCAGCAGTGCCACAGGCTGATTGCCTCCATGCCACGCCGCATTGAAGCAGTCATTTCTGCAAAAGGATTCCCGACCAAGTATTGAGTGCATAACCGAACATAATTATTTGAAGGTTGACTTTTTTTGTATAAAAAACACTTTTCTTTTATTGGTCGGATGAAATATGCTAATTTTTTTAGATAGGAATTTTGGGTTTTCATGAGCTGTATGCCAAAATCATCAATATTAAAACAATAAAAGGCTTGAATTACTTCAGTTGTGTGTAATGAATCTAAAATATATGAAAGTCTAATGTTTATCAGTACATTACAGAAAATAATGAACTTTATCACAATATTCTAATTTTTTGAGAAGGACCTGTATATATGAGAAGTGTTATCTCCCCCTAGTGGCGAGCTCAGTGTAAATTGAATGCTAATACACCTGTTAGCAGGGATGATGCATAAGGCATTTAAAAAGTACAATACAACAACTTTGCAGTACCCACGAGGGTAAAGGGACGCTGCATAGGTGACAGGGACCTAATTTTTGTAAAATCGTCTCTTCAATTGGTGGGTGACATGAACCGAGTTTTGCCATAAATAAACCACTGCTTGACAGGGACCGAGATTTTAAAAAAATCGTCTGTTCCAATGGTGGGTGACATTAACCCATTTTTGCTGTTGAAAAAACCCTGCTCTGCATAGGTGACAGGGACCAACATTTTTAAAAATCGTCTGTTCCATTGGTGGGTGACATTAACCCATTTTTGCCTTTTAAAACCCCTGCTCTGCATAAGTGACAGGGACTTTAATTTCTAAAATTCGTCTTTAATTGACGCGCACCCCCTCCTTTCATTCGATCCTTCCACTTTAACAACTTGTTCCACATTTCCGCCCAATCACATTTCAGCCATTGACCTCCCTTGGATGTGGTATCCCTTTCTCATGCTCCCTCTCCGGCGTTGAACCCTGATTCCCCGTTATCTGTGATCATCATGGTAGGCGCAGAAAAGAACATTAAAAGTTGATAGAGAATATATCCAATTGGATCGTGGACGTCTCGGGGACATGCAATCAGGCAGAAGTTATCTAGATGCAACAAAGCGGCAGCAGGGCCTCTCCTGTCTATCGTTTCCTAATCCAAAATACTGCAGTGACATTTCCTGTAAATTTTAATTAATCAATCCAATAACAGGGCATCTTAAGAGTCCTGTATTGTTATTTATTGTTACTACCTCCCTGAGTCGGGAGTGGGTAATTGCCGCGCGCCCCCCCTCCTTTACTTGGATGCTTCTGCTTCAATAACTTGTCCCACATTTCCGCTCAATCACATTTCAGCCATTGACCTCCCTTGGATGTGGTATCCCTTTCTCACGCTTCCTCTCCGGCATGGAACCCTGATTCCCCGCTACCCGTGATCACCATGGTAAGCGCAGAAAAGAACATCGAAAGTTGATGTCCAATTGGATTGTGGACATCACAGGGACGTGCGATCAGGCAGAAGTTATCTAGAGTCAACAAAGCGGCAGCAGGGCCTCTCCTGTCTAATGTTTCCTAATCCAAAATACTGCAGTGACATTCCCTGTAATTTTTAATCAATCATTCCAATAACAGGGCATCTTAAGAGTCCTGTATTGTTATATATCCTCACTACCTCCCCGAGTCATGCGATCGTGGATGTCACGGGGACGTGAGACATGGTAGAGCAGTATGTGTGCACACGCCTACACGTACTGACTGATGGGTCTGCCCTCTTCAACTTCTGGGTCTCCAAATTAGGCACATGGCCTGAGCTTGCCCTTTACGCCTTGGAGGTGCTGGCCTGCCCTGCAGCCAGTGTATTGTCTAAACGTTTGTTTAGCACGGCAGGAGGGGGTTATCACAGACAAGGGCAGCCGCCTGTCCACTGCCAATGTGGACAAGCTCATGTTCATTAAAATGAACCAGGCAGGGATCCCACAGGACTTGTCCGTACCATGTGCAGAATAGACATATATACCGGCCTCACCCAGCCATTGTTGTACTCCAGCGCACTTTCTTTTTGTTTTATTTTTTTATTTCCCAATGTTTTGGGGTCTACCCAAATTTGAACAAGGCAGACACAGCAGAGCTGGAGAGGGTCCAGAGGATGGCAACTAAAGTAATAACTGGAATGGGGCAACTACAGTACCCTGAAAGATTATCAAAATTAGGGTTATTCACTTTAGAAAAAAGACGACTGAGGGGATATCTAATTACTATGTATAAATATATCAGGGGTCAGTACAGAGATCTCTCCCATCATCTATTTATCCCCAGGACTGTGACTGTGACGAGGGGACATCCTCTGCGTCTGGAGGAAAGAAGGTTTGTACACAAACATAGAAGAGGATTCTTTACGGTAAGATCAGTGAGACTATGGAACTCTCTGCCTGAGGAGGTGGTGATGGTGAGTACAATAAAGGAATTCAAGAGGGGCCTGGATGTATTTCTGGAGTGTAATAATATTACAGGCTATAGCTACTAGAGAGAGGTCATTGATCCAGGGAGTTTTTCTGATTGCCTGATTGGAGTCGGGAAGGAATTTTTTATTGGGGAATATTGGCTTCTACCTCACAGTATTTATTTTTGCCTTGCTTTGGATCAACTTGCAGGATGACAGGCCGAACTGGCTGGACAAATGTCTTTTTTCGGCCTTATGTACTATGTTACTATGTAATAAAATAAATAAAAAAACAAAAACAAAAACCAGTGTTACACCTACACCGCCACATCCACCGCCTCCTCAACCTCCTACTCCATATGGACCTCCTCCTCCTAGATCAAGATTTTTTATTTTTATTTTTTTACGTATTTTATGTTATTTTAAGTCATGTCTCTATCCACATTTGTTTGTAGAACACTTGCCATGCTCTTAAAAACATTTTGCTGCCTTTTGGAGCCCTCCAGAACTTTCCATGACTTTTTTAGAGACATTTTAGTGCTCCAAAGTTCGGGTCCCTATTGACTTCAATGGGGTTCGGGGTCAAGTTCGGGTCAAGTCCGGGACCCTAACTCAAACTTTTTTGTGAAGTTCGGCCGAACCCTTCGAACCCGAACATCCAGGTGTCGTCTTAACTCTATTTACGAATAAGTAACTAAAGTAATTCCAATCATGGAAAGTGTGAAAGTGTCACATGCAGAGCAGAAAGGAAGTCTGCTAAAAGAAGGAAGTGTATTTCTCTAATATACGGTATAAAAGATATATTACAAAGTTTCTTTACATGCACTATTCATTTATGAAAAAATGAAACGGTTACTGTTTAATGTCAAATTATAAAATTTGATGCCAATCTATCCCTGGATTAGTGGCATATAAAAAAGAGAAGGTGGCCAATAGTGCAGTGATCTAAGGCGGAGGATGGGAAGAGCTGTATTGGCTATGATGGTGGTAGTAGTACCCACAGTTCACCTGGCTCCCTGGGCCATGTATAGTGAGTGAAGGGCACTTTCTTTTCTCAGACGCACCCTGGTTTTTAGGCTTCTGCCTGGTGGTAGTTGGGATGCCAGTAGTGAGAAAGCAGGGGGCAGGCTGGATGAGTCAAGGACCAGGCCCATTTGGTCAACACAGATAAAAGTCTCTTTACTAAGGATGATGGGAGTTGAAGTGCACATAGGAGCAATAGGCACAGTTCTTAGGTATTACACAGACATTTTACAATGGCTATGTATAAGTAGCAGCAATGATGGCAATAGTATTGTCTGAGTCTAACTCTAAACACTTTGCAATCTTGACCACATGAATGCAAAACTTTCACAATCAGTAGTGCAGGTCCTACTGGGGGCTTTGTTCTTCAACATTATATGTGTGGTGGGCACAGACAGAACAATATACCCTCCTCCGCCACAAGCAGCAAAGTCCATAGCAATAAATAAGCGTTACCTATGCTATCATATACAGTCCCTAGTGATCCTTAAACAGTCTGTGGGTGTCTGTTCTTTTTCCCCTCGGGAGTTCTCCTTGCAATTGCTTTTGCTCTGTCAGCTTCTAACTTCACAGGAATAGTGTTTTTCCTGGAGAAAAATAATCTTTCCCTCATAGTCAAAGGCATCTGCCATCAGCAACAGGCAGAGCCAGACTGACTTCAAATAGAAAAACACAAAACAGACAGGAGCGTGACCAGCATGTCACTGACAACCTAGCTAGAACTACCAAAGTTACCGAAACTACTTCCTTGCCTTATGTTCAGCTACGTGGGATACACAGTGCATGAAATAAATGACATTAACACTTTGAGCAATTGTTAACCCTTGCAGTGGTCAAGAGGGGCACTGCAATAGTAGGGATCAAAATGGGACCCTCAATATGGTCTGTGATCTGTTTGCTTTCCTCTCCACATCCTTTTATTATTGTTATGCCAAAATTGCATCTACTTGTTTGCTAACTAGGTAGCTATTCTGAAACGAAGAGAATGTGACTGACGGATTCTGCAGATAACTGAGACCTAACTGAGCGTAACTGAGCCTAACGACCCCATAGACTATAATGGGGTCTGTTCGATGTCCGCTCAGAACATGATTTTTGAGCGGAGACGAAAGGACCCCATTATAGTCTACGGGGTCTTTAGGCTCCGTTGCACTCAGTTAGGTCTCAGTTATCTGCAGAATCCGTCCTTTCCTTTCTCCTGCTCCTCAACGGAGCCGGAGAACGGAAAGGAGAAATGGTGATGTGAACAAGGGCTTACCCAAATAGCGCCACTACAGCTGCATGGTGTGCCCTTATTGGCTTTTATGCCCCTCTTCAAGATAATGTGAACAGAACTTTGCTTCAGGTTCATTTGCTAATAACTTATTTCACTGTGTATATTATCTGGAGGACAGGTTTCTAGTTATAGTTAGGGCTCTGTATTATCTATTGTAAAGTCAGATTATGGATGTCATCCCTATAGAAAACAGATGATGCTATGATCTGAAATTCTTTAATTGCCATTGCATGCCAATAGACCTTTAAAGTGATTGTTTTTAGTGATATTATAGATGCACCCATGAATGAGGTAACTAACAATTTCTCTTAGAGGGAGCAACAGCCTGTTATTGCTAAAGTGGAATGAAATATATTTGCATTGCGGTCATAAGTTTGGGTCACCTTACTCAGCCTTCAGAATATTTGTAGGCTACTTTGTTCCTATTGGTTTGTTTATTTTGGGAGGTATGGTTCCTTACATTCAACATCTGGGTTTTCTAGTTTGCTAGTCCCCTTCTTGCATATATTCAGCTCCTTAGAATAGGGTACTTGCAAATAGTTTATTTGTTATTTAATGTTCTAATGTCTTGTATTGCACAAGTATAGTTTTGTATGTATCAGTCAGGGTTAACAATCCTGACTCTTCCCTTATATGAGGCTAGGAGATGGACCTTGGTCCCCCTAGTTTAGTTTCTAGTATTAGCTAAGGATGAGAGAGAAGCTACATGTGTTCACTAAGATAATTATGCTTGACGTCCAGCGAATCAGTCTCTGAGATATGCATGAAGAAAGCCATCTCTACTTAAAGTACTCCAGAGAAAGAAAGAACTAGAAGGTCCAGGATCTGCGTGGCCGTGCACTGGAGTGAGTCAGTAAGGTATTCGCTTTTAAGGCTGATAGAGACTTTACTGCAGTGAGAGGGACAATGCTAGTACATCCTTCCACACTTTCATATGGTTCTGGCCACCTGCACTGGAGTGAGTCAGTAAGGTAATCGCTTTCAAGGCTGATAGAGACTTTACTGCAGTGAGATGGACAATGCTAGTACATCCTTCCACACTTTGATATGGTTCTGGCCAACTGTATCTTAACTATTCACCATGAAAAACATGTACAGCTTTGAGCCATATAGTAAATGCTGTAGATAAGTAGAGGTAATAGAACTCACTCATCATCTGGTATAATCATACTTTATTCTTCATATGCACATTTTCCATAGAGGGATACAGTTGTACAGATAGTGATCACATGGGTGTGGAGTTTTGGACCATCTACATATCTTCATACCACATGATGTTTCAGGGGACATGTCCCATAACTCATGATATTTTGCAAAAGCCTTGTTGCCAACCTTAGATTCTGCATGGAGAGACTTTGGAAAGATAGAAAGAAGGAGTACTCCAATCATTACTCATATCCATACAATGCTATAGGGGAAGATTTACATCTCCCATTCTGTACTTTAGTGAAGAGAGACATTTATTTTCTACCAATGGTCTGGTTACTGACCCCAGCACCATTCGCCAGCTGCATCACCTACATCTCCTGTCTTGCACCCTTACAAAATGCTTAACATCAAGGACATCCTAACTACTGTCAGACAGAAGCCAAAACATCAGGGTCTCCCATCCTCTGCTCCACTCCTCGCAGGCCTCTGCATATTGTCTGCAGCCTCTTCAGATGAACAAGAAGCTTTCTTGTAGCTGCATATCCTGATGGAATAGTTGCTGTTGCAGATCTGTCTGCAGGCAGAATGAGAAGGAACAGACTGGGTACTGTCCTTGCTGCAACAGATCTGCTCTGCACCTGATGCCCAAGTCACGACAGGTGAATCACCACCAATTTCAGCTTCAACAGCAAGGGCTAGACACTCCCATCTTTACAAACACCTCATCCCCAGTCCTGTGCAGAAAGCCCAAAAGCTGAAGCTCAAGATTGCCACCAAGAGAGGTAAATCTGGACCCTGTTCTGTTCCCAGGCGCTGTCCTTCCCACCCAATCCCTGTGGCCATGTTCTTCCACCCCTAGTGTCCCCAACCCAGTTCCACCAAGTCTCAGCAAGTAGTCCCCCAATAGGACGCAGTTCCCACCATTCAGGCTGAAATTCTCTCCGAGCAGAGTGCAGCCCAACCTCAAAGCATACCCTCCCCACCTGAAGGCCACTACTGTCATTCACCACAATTTAAGGCTTAACGCTCATCCTGTGGAAAGGTTTCTGCTCATTGACATGCTCTCGAAAGTCCCGGGGAGGATGCAGGATTTCACATTGTCGCAACTACAGGAAGCAATATGGCTGCCACAACTGAAAGTCCCTCTCCTCTGGACTTAAGTGGGGAAATAAGAGCCATCAGCCTGCCCCCTTACCCCCAGTAGCTACATTTAATGGAAGCCCTCAATGTTTTAATGTGTCACCCACAGCTGCATCCTTACACCTGTGACCATTGAGTCCACAGGTCCTCTTGCCTCCTGGATCCCTTACCCTTATCTTCCATATGGACTCCAGTCAGGAGCAGCTAAGGCGCCCCTGCTTCTACCCTCTGCTTCAGATCTACTACATGGGGACATTGTTATTATTCTTCAAGATCGTGATTACAAGGTAGAACTTCTCCTCAGTGACCTCAGCATGACTCCACATGCCATAGCTGATGCTATGGATCTCCTCATTCATCGAATCATAGCTCCCATCGTCAACATTATGGTGACAGGCATTGCAGAAGACACAGACCAAGCGTCTCTCCCTCCACAGACCTCTATCATCATCATGAGTTTAGTGTAGCTGGAGCTCACCCAGTAGAGGTTCCACATAGTAATTGTCCATTGTCACCAGTGTAACCACTGAACTGGAATTTGTCTGACAAAGTAAAGGAGAATATTTGGGCTTGGCATTAGGTGGATGTCTATTCCCTAGTCCAGAAAGATAAGAATCTGGAGATAGGTCATGCAAGCACTCAGATGATTCGGAAGTAGACAAAGTAAGGCAACTCCCTTGCACCATTGGGAACTGGTTACAAGGTTTTTCGATATACTGTATGCTAGTATGCTTAGGGAGCATTTTCGCAAATTAGTCCCCCCTCTTTTCTCCTATGTTGATTTAGGGGGCCTAGATATGATAAGAAGTTCAGAAAATGTATGGCTTCTAGGCACCATCATGGGACAGCCAGGACCTAAATTTGTGGCTACTAGTTATGATGCCAAGTTGTCTGGCTAACCGCACCTTTCCAGGAGGGATCGATGACCATATCAGTACATAGGCCCCAACATCTGCCCTCAATGGTCGAAACATCTGTTGGGTTTTTAATGAAAGGCACTACAGATGGTATTCCACTTGCTGCTTTAGGCACAAATGTTCACATTGCTGTGGAGCATATCTGGCAGTATGAGATTTTAAAAAAGCTACGCTGGCTACCTCTAAACCCACCACTTTAGCACCCCCTCAAAAAGAGGACCCCAGTGAATAGCTTAAGGATGGAACCATGGCTTGCACGGTATCCTAAAGCTAGTGATGTGACCATATTGCGGGATGGGTTTATTACCAGTTTTAGGATCCACTTTGCCCCTTGCGATAACCCATCCTTTGATGATAACTTAAAATCAGCTAAGGATCACCCAAAAGCAGTGGAAAGAAAATTACAGCAAGAAATCCTTAATGGCATATTGGTGGGCCCTTTTCTAGCTCCCCCCTTTCATAATCTGAGAGGCTTCTCTCCAAAAACGAATGGCACAAATTTCACCTAACCCATCATTTATGTTTCCCCAAGGCAGCAACGGTGACCAAGAGAGGATAGATAAGGATGAGTCCAGAGTTCACTATGCTTCATTTGATAATGCATTTACCTCTTAAGACAGACATGTTCTGGAGCACTGATGGTGAAGTCAGACATTAAGTCTGCCGGTTCACCATGAATGCTTTCACCTTTTGGGCTTTTTGTTCCAGGGCAGTTATTACAACATGAGCTTCCCAATGGGATGCCCCATATCTTGTTATTACTTTGAATTTAATACATTTTTTTTAGATTATGTAGTGGCAGAAGAGTTGGGTATCCCATCTGTACTACACTACATGGATGATTTTGTAGGGCGTGAAAGTAATGCGGCACTTGATGAAAACCTTCTGGTGCATACTATTATATATTTGTTTAGATTCTCAACAAATCAGAATTTCCTCGCTCTTTGTAGTAACAAATCAGTTTTTCTAAATTGCAGCTGCACGTGTTACAAAGTTAAAGTAAGAAGCCCGGGAACGCGAGATCACCCATAATGCCGTGCAGACAGCCAATCTGCAGATAGCCATCTCCTCTGATGTCACAGCCCTATAAAAAACTCATTCCGCGCGGTCTCCGTCATTGTTCTGTGAGCTGAGCATAGGGAGAGACGTGGCAAGCGCTCATGCGCTAGGGACAGTGTTGCTGAAAATGATTGATAGAAGAATATTGGAGATAGGGATAGTGCAGGGAGAGTACAGAGAGACTGCAAGGAGAGTGCAAGGAGAATTTTCTGTGTCAGTTTTATTTATTTATTCCTACATTCAGGCTACTTTCACACTAGCGTTTTTACTGGATATGGCAGTGTTCATAAAAACGCTTCCATTACTGAAAATACAACCATCTGCATCTGTTATGAACGGATCCGGTTGTATTATCTTTAACATTGCCAAGACGGATCCGTCATGAACTCCATTAAAAGTCAATGGAAGACAGATCCGTTTTCCATTGTGGCAGATTGTGGAAGAGAAAACTGACCCATTCTGCATTGACTTGCATTGGGCGTCATGCCGGATCCGTCTTTCTCCGCATCCCAGGACGGAATGCAAACTACAACATGTTGCGGTTTGCTCTCCGGTATGGGAACGCAATTAAACAGAACGGAATGCATTTAGGTGCATTCCGTTCTGTTCAGTTTTGTCCCTATTGACAATAAATGGGGACAAAACTGAAGCATTTTTTTCCGGTATTGAGCAGCTATGAAGGATTTCAATACTGGAAAACTAAAACATTAGTATGAAAGTAGCCTCACTCATTTCTACATCAGTCATAAATATAATTCAGTACCAAAAAGATGGAAGCCTTAATTATTCCACTGCCAGCGTGCCAACCAATACCATCCAGTCTGCACCCCTTAGAAAGGCCAGGTCTTAATAATGACTATCTTCATCTTTTGCTGGCTTTACTTCTACCAAATCATACTTCCAATTCTTCATGTCATAGAAAAGTCAGCAAGATGCAGAGAGGAGAAGGATCTGGATGTTCCTGATGATATATTCTCATCGATATTAGTTGATGTGTAAAAGGAGGAAAAGCAGATGGCAGACGAAGGGCTCCGACCTGTAGGGTCGCCAGGTATGCAAGAGCTGATTAATAGTCTGTGTTTGACTTATCAAATAACCTGCAAGAGATTACAGGCAAGAACAGCAATAATATACATATTGTCCTCCTAACCTAACTATCCAAACTCCATACCAGCAACAGCTCCTGTTGTAAGGTGCCGCACTGCTATTAACAATGAAAAAGGACTATACAGGGCGGTCTTCATTATTAAAGGAAAGGCAGCTGCAGGCTTATTGGCCGCATGGTTCTTAACCGCAGCATGGCCGCAACCTACCACAGCACCGCCGCTCTCTGTGGCCGTACCCTAAAGTAGAGTGGCTTGGGTATACCTGATTTATAGCAATTATTATTTAGTCACTAATTACATTTTTTGCCTAACTTCGGCATAGTTGCCCAATCAAATTTTTTCAAAACGTTGCTCATCTCTACATACCAGATATTGTGATTGGTATAACTTCTGCAACAGAAATTCTTATTATTTTTACTCCTTGATATACCGCTGACATATTTATGCTTTACAGACAGCTCACAATCTAAGTTCCCTATCTCTTTGGAGTGTGGAAGAAAATCAGAGTGCCCCCCTTGTAAACACAAGGAGAACATACAAACTCCATGCAGATGTCGCCTTGGTCAGATTCTAACACCCTGGTGCTGCAGGGCAGCAGTGCTAACCACTGAGCCACCATGCTGCCCAAGTAGTATTGAACAACAGTACAAAATAATTCTCAATCAGGTTCTCATGCTTAGTATTGTTAGGCCAAGCATTGTAGGTGCTAACATTTAAATGAACCAAGCCAGCAAAGGAGGCAATATGGACAATCACAATACATTAGTAAGTGCCTTGTATTAACTTTCTCTATGCATACATGATAAATGCCATTTCCTGAAGTAAGACAACCCCTTTAAGTACATCACATATATAAACAGCTGAGATGAAAGTTTCTATGGTGCCACTGTTTTGTCTCCTTAAATTGTGACCTATTTTTGTTACCCTGCTTCTTTTTCTTCACAGATTCCTGCTCAAAGTAATTTTTAGTGGTGCCAGTCCATGAGGCAAGGTGAGCACCCTATTTTAAACAATTCTTTTCCCTGACTGCTAGGTATGTCAAATTGGAAAATGTGCCTCTAGTACTGTAAAATGGCACATTTGCATGCCATGGATTTCTGAAAGTTGGGGCAAAATGACTGTTCTGCCTCTCCAGTCTAAGCATTGAAAGTGTGATCTCTGTAACTTACAGTTGTGATGAGATAGCGGTAACCATCAATCTTAGTTGAATTGGCTGACAGTGACTCTATCCAAATGACACCTTGTAGATCATTAAAGGAGTTTATTCCAAACTGTGCAGATCATACACCGATGAACAAATGGATAGGTCAAAAAATCATGGTGTGAGCAGCTAACAGGAAACATTTGGCTGCGATGAAGAGTGAATGCAAGGGGGAGAGGAGAGGAGACTATACAGAGAGCACAGCAGGAGGGGAAGAGAGAAGGGACAAACAGGATAAAAAGGCATGGCAATGACAATGAAATTGCAACAAAATCACAAAATGTTTTATTTCAATTTATTTTTAACAACAGAAATGGATTAAAGACTCCTTGAAGGAGTGAAGGAATTAAGTACCACCACAGTTTTATGGCCAGATTACAGAAAGGTTTCTGCACCCTGAGGGTGTTTACATTGCAGATGGAGAATATAATGTAGAGAGTGTGTACTATATGTAGTATGTATAGTGTGTTTGTAGTCATTTGAGATTTATGTATGCATGTATGTGTTAGGTGGGCTCTGTATATGTGTATGCAGTATATGCATATACAGTCAGGTCCATAAATATTGGGACATGGACACAATTCCAACATTTTTGGCTCTATACACCACCACAATGGCTTTGAAATGACACAAACAAGATGTGCTTCTTTAACCACAGACTGTCAGCTTCAATTTGAAGGTATTTACATCCAAATAAGGCGAACAGTGTAGGAATTACAACAGTTTGCATTAGTGCCTCCCACTTGTTAAGGGACCAAAAGTAATGAGACAATTGGCTTCTCATCTGTTCCATGGCCAGGTGTGTGTTATTTCCTTATTATCCCAATTACAATGAGCAGATAGAAGGTCCAGAGTTCATTTCAAGTGTTCTATTTGCATTTGGAATCTGTTGCTGTCAACTCTCAAGATGAGATCCAAAGAGCTGTCACTATCAGTGAAGCAAGCCATCATTAGGCTGAAAAAAAAAAAAAAACATCAGAGAGATAGCAAAAACATTAGGCGCGGCCAAAACAACTGTTTGGAACATTCTTAAAAAGAAGGAACGCATCAGTGAGCTCAGCAACAACAAAAGACCAGGAAGACCACGGAAAACAACTGTGGTGGATGACCAAAGAATTATTTCCCTGGTGAAGAAAACACCCTTATATACAAACTAAAAAGACAGGGTGGCATAAGCAGGAGGTGCTCAAACCCACATGCAGTCGTGCATATATACAGGGGAGCAAATCCTGCACTTGTGGCCCGTTGCTAATGGCGATCCCCAGCAAAATGCATACGGTGGAGGATGCCTGCGGCGAACCACAAGTACCACAATAGACATCTCACACAAGGTAACAAGTGCGGATGTCATAATCAATATAACAACATAACAAAACAATAGCAAAGACAGGTGCACTCTGCAGTCTCACTAAACCCTCAAACTGATTTTAAAATTGAGAGATTAGTCAACATGTCCTACGGTGTAGAACATGTCTAAGTCCGGGCACCACGCCAAGGTTTCTCAAGTAGCCCGGGACCTAACACTCTTCTACCTGAGCCGTATGGGCAATACCAGGAGCCAGTGGGCAAATTACAGGAGCCCGAGGACGACTCACAAACAGCTCACCAGTTACCTCCAGCATGTAGCCATGCTTGCAATGGGAGGAGGGAGGAGTCTGCGAGTCCCACTTAAGACTGGCTGATATGGCCCAGGCCTCACAGGTGCACCTAAATGTGACCTGTAGATGGAAAACAGGCACATTTAAATTGGAGTTTATACACCTCCAGGAATCTATATATACAAACTAAAAAGACAGGGTGGCATTAGCAGGAGGTGCTCAAACCCACATGCAGTCGTGCATATATACAGGGGAGCAAATCCTGCACTTGTGGCCCGTTGCTAATGGCGATCCCCGGGCTTAGACATGTTCTACACCGTAGGACATGTTGGCTATTGAAGAAAACACCCTTCACAACAGTTGGCCAGATCAAGTACACTCTCCAGGAGGTAGGTGTATGTGTGTCAAAGTCAACAATCAAGAGAAGACTTCACCAGAGTGAATACAGAGGGTTTGACACAAGATGTAAACCATTTGTGAGCCTCAAAAACAGGAAGGCCAGATTAGAGTTTGCCAAATGACATCTAAAAAAGCCTTCACAGTTCTGGAACAACATCCTATGGACAGATGAGACCAAGATCAACTTGTATCAGAGTGATGGGAAGAGAAGAGTATGGAGAAGGAAAGGAACTGCTCATGATCCTAAACATACCACCTCATCAGCGAAGCATGGTGGTGGTAGTGTCATGGCGTGGGCATGTATGGCTGCCAATGGAACTGGTTCTCTTGTATTTATTGATAATGTGACTGCTGACAAAAGCAGCAGGATGAATTCTGAAGTGTTTCAGGCAATATTATCTGCTCATATTCAGCCAAATGCTTCAGAACTCATTGGACGGCGCTTCACAGTGCAGATGGACAATGACCCAAAGCATACTGCAAAAGCAACCAAAGAGTTTGTAAGGGAAAGAAGTGGAATGTTATGCAATGGCCAAGTCAATCACCTGACCTGAATCCGATTGAGCATGCATTTCCCTTGCTGAAGACAAAACTGAAGGGAAAATGCCCCAAGAACAAGCAGGAACTGAAGACAGTTGCAGTAGAGGTCTGGCAGAGCATCACCAGGGATGAAACCCAGCGTCTGGTGATGTCTATGCGTTCCAGACTTCAGGCTGTAATTGACTTGCAAGGATTTGCAACCAAGCATTAAAAAGTGAAAGTTTGATTTATGATTATTATTCTGTCCCATTATTTATGGTCCCTTAACAAGTGAGAGACACATATGCAAACTGTTGTACTTCCTACATCGTTCACCTGCTTTGGATGTAAATACCCTCAAATTAAAGCTGACAGTCTGCAGTTAAAGCACATCTTGTTCATTTCATTTCAAATCCATTGTGGTGGTGTATAGAGCCAAAAATGTTAGAATTGTGTCGATGTTCCAATAGTTATCAACCTGACTGTAGGTTTTTCTGGGTATTGACATGCACTTTAAAAAAAAATATATAAATCTTTATTAGTGTATTCATAATACAAATGACCAAAGAGATAATGACAATAAAAAAGATATAAATTTAATTCCACCCCAAAAACCACCCGATCCCACTCGGGGAGAAAGCAAAAAATGATAAAAAAGAAAAAAGAAAAAAAAAGGAAAATAAAGGAAGACCCTTTTAATCCCAATGGCACCAAATTCTGGGCCCCAGCTTAAAGGGAACCTGTCACCGGGATTTTGTGTATAGAGCTGAGGACATGGGTTGCTAGATCGCCGCTAACACATCTGCAATACCCAGTCCCCATAGCTCTGTGTGCTTTTATTGTGTATAAATAAACTATTTGATCCATATGCAAATTAACCTGAGATGAGTCAGAGCTTGAAAATATGACTCTTCTCTGGTCACATAAGTAAGATATGGCTATGGAGACTGCGTATTGCGGATGTGCTAGCGGCCATCTAGCAACCCATGTCCTCAGCTCTATACACAAAATCCCAGTGACAGGTTCCCTTTAAATTGATTCTAAGTTAGATGGGCCAAATGGTTCTCATCTGCCGACACATTCTATGGTTCTATGTTGCTATGTTTTTACCAGTCACAAGAGACTTTATTGGAGCCCCAAATCCTAATAATTACAGTCCTTGCTAGAAGCATTTGCATACACCTTTTTACAGACCACTTCCCTTTTAAAGTAGGTCATGCCCAATTTACGAGCATTCAAGAATTTAGGAGATCTCCCCTTTTTCTATGAGTATGTGGGTGAGTTGGCAAGTATGATTTGGTGTGATTATGTGCCTGCCTCTCTTCATACTTGGTTTAAATAGGATTCAATATAATTGGCAAAATGGGACACAAGCTCATAAAAATAACACATTAACAATGGTGACAGTTTTACTAAACCCTCTGAAATACATACCCTGTCCCTGAGCGCTGTGCGTCCAAATCTCTGAAAATACATTTTAAGTCTTTTACATTACAGTCATCATAGTGAGCTCAGACGTTTGTGCGCGGCATTACAACATTATACCCACCTAGGGGAAAAATGGATTCTATATTCAAAAGAAGAATTACACCACGGTTTGATTTCAAAGAATGTCATGTATCTAATAGGCTAGAATTAACAAATATGGAATATAGCAGTGTTAAGTTGAAATCGCAATTCGATTATTATAACTTGAATTAATCGGATTACGATTTCAACGTAGTTCTCAAATCCGACAGTACATTCTAGTATATGGAGATGTTCCCATGGTGATGAGCACGGAAGTCGGCAGAAGCGGCAACGGGCACTGACTGGAGCAGCTAAGAAGCCAGGAATCCGAAGGACAGGTAAGAACAACTTTAGGGAAGTGGGAAAGAAAAAAATATAACAATAAAAAAAAAAAAAAAAAAAAAAAAAAAGAATATTCGATTTCGTGAATATATAGAACTATATTCTAAATATTCGCGCTCAACACTAATCTTTAGATCTATGTGTCCACCGTGCCCGCAGTGGGGTACAGTCTCTTCGAAACAAACAATCTGTACTTTAGTGTAGTAAGGGACCCTATTGTTCCTCCCAACCACAATGCAATGAAGTCCAAAACAAGCATACTGTATATGTTGTGACACAGTGAAGGGTAAGGTATGGGAGGACAGGTATTTTCCTCACAGTGTGTGTGCTGGGCTGATTTGCAGCCAGGTGGGGTCAAACACCGGACTGGATTTTAAGTGCTGGTCCGGGCTTTGACAACACCTAGCTGTCATTAAAAGCAGGGGCGTCGTGAGGTCGAAACATTCGAGGCTTGAGCCCCGGATGTTTTGCCTAGTTCCCCGGATGTTATGCTGGTGCCATCCTAATCCGTATCCTGCAGTAACTGAACTTGAAATCAGCGTTCATCTGAATACTATCTTACACACTCAGCTCCAGAAACATGCAGTGTGGGCGGCGCTCGCTCACTGATGTCACGCGCCTGCTCCTCCCACTAAGCGGCGCAGGCGCATGATGTCAGTGAGTGAGCGCCGCCCGCACTGCCTGTTACTGGAGCTGAATGTGTAAGATAAGATAGTAATGAGATAAGCGCTAATTTAAAGTTAAGTTACTGCAGGATACAGATTACTGAGGGGATGATTTGTGCGGTTGCCCAGATGGCTAGGCCCTTCACAGTAGTTATTAACCTCTTTCAGCAGTCCTCCATTCACTGAAGAGGGGACTGCTGAAATGTGGTTAATAACTACTGTGAAGGCATGACTGCTGAAAGGAGTTAAAGTACAAAGGGGTTGGGGGGATGATCTGTGGGGTTGACCAGATGGCTAGGCCCTTCACAGTAGTTATTAACCCCTTTCAGCAGTCCTCCATTCACTGAAGAGGGGACTGCTGAAAGGGGTTAATAACTACTGTGAAGGGGGGGACTGCTGAAAGGGGTTAATAACTACTGTGAAGGCCCCCCCAGGTGATGGGGGCATGGCTTCATGGGGTGGGGGCATGGCTTCACGGGGGTGTAATACAGTGCACTTGTGCCCCGGATGTTTTCAGACCCTAGCAACGCCCCTGCTTAAAAATCAGCTGAGCTCAGCATCAAGGTGTCTCTGTTTTGGGATCTGAGGCATGGTGCCGTGCTAGAGGGCTGAGAGACGCATGCGGGGAAACAGGTGCCCTAAAGCCTGTTGTGGACCGCTTGTGAAAACCTGCTAACAAGATCATTGTTTTGTTCTGTGGACTTTCCTTTGTGTGATCGAACACGAAGACTGAAAAATGCTGCTTTGTTTTTGCCTTGTGTGTGAATAAACACTGAAGTTTTGTTTTGGAAACTGTTTTTTTGCCTCTGTTCTGCGTCCGCCTACCCTGCCTACCTCAGCGAATCCCCACAATGTGTTACCTGCTTTTATTTTCCTCCATGCTCCTTGTATGGCCACTAAACCTTCTGTTCTTTTCCCCAGGGGCTGGCAAATATACTGTAACTCCACTTGCCCCTCTCAGTTTAGACCTGCTTATGGCTTCTCACACTCTAATGGTGTACACATAATCTCCCTCCTTACTACTAGAGGAGGAGGTGGATCCAGCCCACACCTAAAAATTGTTTATAAGGGACTGCCTGGCCAGTTAACTCTTTATTCTCCACATAGCCTTTGAGGTACACACTACATAGGGACATTGCATTAAAGAGGACTTATCACCTCTCCTGACATGTAAGCTCTAGTAGCCACTTGCATTCTCCATGTGTAACACCCCAGAGTGGTGTTACCACTCCTGCACCCAGCTACTGTCTTTTTTGGGCTGAAACAATGTAATCTATGTATTCTGTTCCAGGTCCTCTACATGTTGCATTCTTAATCTTGTTATGCCATTGTTCATATGTAATGTGCCTGGTTCACCAGCAGGTGGAAGCAAACACGGTAGAGCTATAGTTAGATAGAATGGAACTTACCATTCCATTCTCCCTCCTTTGGTCAGAAGTGGGCCAGTCCTGCTGGCTACCAGAAGGAGGTGGGGCAGTTCTGGTTTGTGCTGGTTGAGATTCTATGTTGGAGCTGCCTGGATTCTAACCTATTCCTTGGTTGAAGATAAGTCAGACTAAAAAGTGAAGTGCAGCATAAAGAAGAAGCCAAGTTATCAAGTCAGCTTGTCAGTACAGCAGAGTGAGAGAAAGGTATAGCAGAGTTGAGTTTGCCTGCCAGTTTAATGCTAAAGCCTGCTGGAACCAAGACAAAGCCTGTAAACTGTTGGAAGAAACGTTTATTCAAAGTATAGCTGTTGAACCTTATCTCCAGGTCTGGACTCAAGTTATTCTTTTATCCCTCAATTATTCCCCCTATTAATTGCACTGCGCAGGGACACCCCCCCCCCCCCTCAACTGATAACACCCAGTTGTACCTTTACTGCAAGCTGCTGGCAATTCATTCATAACTTCTAGTAGAACTAACAGAGGAACTGCACAACATGAAGCCATAAGAATAGATGCTACAGAATTGTTATTACATAGGGAATGTATGTAGTTACTACAACAGACATGTCAGGTGAGGTAACAAGTCCTTTTTATTTCCCCTGTGGACCACTGCTCTGGTATAACTATAGCTCAGGTAGGTTTCAACGCAGGTTTTCCAATCTCTTTCCACACATCTTGGAACATGTTGATCCAAGATGAAAGATATTTAAGGACATATCTGTATACTGCTTGAACCAAAAGGAATCTCTTTTGGCATGCACTATTATACCAATAAATGTGCCACAAACATGGTGTGGCTGTAAACAAAGCCTTACATAGGAGACCAGGGACTATTTGACTATTCTAAATATGTCACTGATCTCTTGAAATTTGAAAGCTAAACAAGCATACTATAGACTCATCTAGGTCCATGCAGTGGTTGTCGCTTGAAAGGTACTGCACAGTTAGATAGAAGGGGGGGGGGGGGGGTGAGAGATTTACAAAGAGTGGGCCATTTATATGGATACACCTTAATAAAATGGGAATGGTTGGTGATATTAACTTCCTGTTTGTGGCACATTAGCATTTGCTGTGAAGATACGAGATGTGCAGCACCTGAAACTACGGATACTGGGAAGCCTGTGCTAGCATTTCTCCTGTGGTGCTGCTATCAGTGTGTGAAGAGTGGGAGAAGAGGGTTGCATTGACAATCCAATACAATGGGCAGCACATTGAACACATTTTATAAGTGGTCAGAAACTTGTAAATAACTCATGAAAGAATAAAGTTACGTTAAAACCAAGCACACCATTGTTTTTCTTGTGAAATTCACATGACCCTCTTCCTATTGAAAAAACAAAAGTTGGATTCAAAATGGCCAACTTCAAAATGGCCACCATGGTCACCACCCATCTTGAAAAGTTTCCCCCCTCACATATACTAATGTGCCACAAACAGGAAGTTAATACCATTCCCATTTTATTAAGGTGTATCCATATAAATGGCCCACCCTGTATATTAAGGGTGCCAGTTTAATTTGATTCTATGAGACCCCCTCTCTTCTATGCACGTCACTGCAGTTAACTATAGCATAGTGATATTCTAATATGCCTCTCACCTTTGTGCAGTATGATATCTAAAAGTATTAAATAATAAATCTTTACGCGTAAACTGAAGCTGACTATAGTGTGTGTTTTTTGCCCACATTGTTATAAAATAACAAGTCAAAATGAATAAGCAATACTGCAGCAGGGGTGCGATTACTGTTCAATACATTGCTGATTACAGGACAGTGAAGTATGAAATGAATGACACAGTAACAATGCAATTTAGATAATATGAGCTATTAACATCCAGTGAGGTCTGTTGGTTATGGGTAGATATAACACACATGAAAACTTGGCCACATGAAATACAATACAAATAGAGATGAGAATTTCCTCGTGCTTCGTGTCAGCGAATCGATTAATCCTGAAATTCAAACTTACCGCCTCCATTTGTGCGCAAAGGGCTGCCAGCCTCCATCTTGCTTGAAGATCTCGGCTGAAATCCCGTGCGGAGCGAGAGGACATCACGCCGGCCAGCGTTATGACGTAATTTAGCACCACACAGGATTTCAGCCGATATCTTCAAGCAAGATGGAGGCTGGCGGAACTTCGTGCGTAAATGGAGGGGGTAAGTTTGATGTAATTTTTTTCTTATGTTAATTTTACACTGTTTGTACACTCAGATGCCGCGCTCATGTATGAACGCGGCATCTGAGAGGGTACAATGACGGGGGAGGCGCTATGGCAGCTACTTATCAAAAAATGCGCTTTGTGGCGAAGTAATTCGTCACAAAGCAAATTTTTTTGTGAAATTCGGCAGAATCAGCAGAATGGAATTTTCAAGAAATTCGCTCATCTCTAAATACAAAGAATTAAATGAGCTGGGAAGGTTGCAAGATGTAACAAATAAATGACTATATAGTTCCAGCGATACAAACTAATTTAGGGACATTAGTCATAAGACTATGCAACCAATAGAGGGCGCTGTTCATAACTCACGAACAGCGCCCTCTATTGGTTGCATAGTCTTATGACAAGACTATTCGCTTTTGTGAGATCGTGAAAACTCAGATCCGATGGTATATTCTGACCCTGAGGCGTTCCAATGGTGATGGGGACGCTCCATGCCCACGCCAACGGGCATTGACAGGAGCAGGCTGAAATCCTAGGGAGCCCAGACAGATAAGAACAGTTTTTTTTAATATAGTGCTATATATTTGTTTTTTAAAATATTCGTCATTTTTTTCCATCTGAAGTCATGATTCCTCCTGCTTAAGTTAAGCAGGGAGGAATCATATGTTCAGATGGAAAAAATTACGAATATTGGAAAAACAAATATATAGCATTATATTCAAAATATTTGCGAATTCTCGAAGTGCCGATATTCGCGATTAAAATTCGTAATTCTAATATTCGCACTCAACACTAATCACCAGTGACTGATAAGCAGGTGATAAATGTGTGATTTCTCGGGGCCCACCACTGTGACCTCCGCCCAGAGAAGAATGTACTTAGGTGCTGCTCACTTATGCTTGTTTTTCTATCAAAGGTTCTGTCAGTTTTTGCTTTGGTACAGTGGCAGATTATCATACAGTATGTCTGTTTTTAATGAGTAAATAGCACAATGAGAGCTGCAGTCATTAGCAGATGCAGTTAGAAATTAAATTTACATGATGAATTAAGAATGAACGTTTTATAACTTTGAAAATACTTCATATTTCTTCAAAGTAATCCACTAATGATAAATTATCAGGGGAATAAAATACTCCCAGCATATTCATGAATATTATACTGTGCATTTACAACTGTGAAAATACATTCCAGCAATCCCAGCACAGCACAAGATTTGGGTCAGAGATTAGATTCATCTTTAACCCCTTCAAACAAAAGCCAGTTTGGACCAAAAGCTGAAGCCTTGTTTTTCAAATTTAACATATGTCACTTTATTTGGTAATAATTCTGGAACACTTTTACTGATCCAAGACAGTTTTTTGTGACACATCGTACTTCATGTTAATGGTAAATTTGTGTTGATATGTTTTGTCTTTATGTATAAAAAAAAATCCCAAATTTACTGAAAATTTTGAAAAATTAGCAATTTTCTAAATTTGAATTTCTCTGATTTTAGGACAAATAGTGATCATTTTCAAAACAGTTATTCAATTAAGATTCCCCACTATATCTTATTTATGTTGGCATCATTTTGTAAATTAAATTAAAAAAAATTGGGAGGATATATTAGAAGGCTTAGAATTTTGGGAATTCTTTTTTATTTTCAAGAAAATTTTGAAAACAGTGTTTTTAAGGACTAGTTCAGTTCTAAAGTAACTTTAAGGGGCTTACATAATAGAAACCAAAAATGACAGCATTTTAGAAACTTCACCCCTTTAAATTATTCAAAACTGATTTTACAAACTTTGTTAACCATTTAGGTGGTCCACAGGAATTAAAGCAAAATGTATGTGAAATTAAAAAAAAATATTTTTTTGTTCAGAGTTTCCATTTGAATCCATTTTTCCCTGTAACACAGCAAGGGTTAAAACCAAAACACACCACATTATTTATTACCCTGATTCTGCAGTTTACAGAAACACCCCATATGTGGTCATAAATATCTCATGGGCACACAGTAGGGCTCAGAAGGAAAGGAGCACAATATTGTTTTTGGAGGGAAGATTTTACTGGAATGGTTTTTGGGTGCCATGTCACATTTGAAGAGACCCTGAGATTTTGGAAACTACACCCCTCAAGGAATTGATTGAGGGGTGAAGTGAATGCTTTGACCCAACAGGCATTTTATAGAATTTAGAAACACCTGGCTGGGAAAATGAAAAATTACATTTTATTTCCAATGACATGTTGTTTTAGCCCCACATTTTTAATTTTCACAAGGCATAACAGGAGAAAATGCACCCCAAATTTTGTTATGCATTTTTTCCTGAATACGGCAATGCCCCATCTGGTGTTTTGGGCACAGCAGCATTCAGAAGGGAAAGAGCAGCATCGGGATTTTCTAAAATGGAATTTACTGAAATAGTGTTTATTGGCCAAAACATTTTTTACCAATGTAACTGTGTGAGGGCTTTTTTTTTGCAAGATGGGCTGTAGTTTTTATTGGTATCATTTTGTGGTACATATGCTTTTTTGATCCTTTTTATATAATTTTTTGGAAGGGGAGGTGAGGTGGGCAAAAATTGCAATTCAGTCAGTGTTTTTTATTTTTATCTTTTATGAGGTTCCTGATGTGGTATATATGATATTTTTATTCTATGGGTTACTACGGTTATGTCGATTACAAATCCAATTTTTTTTAGGTTTTACTTTTCAGCATAAAAATCACTTTTGCATTGCCACATACATACCATTTTTATTTTTACACCCATGAAGCTGTGTTAGGGCTTGTTTTTTATGAACAGGCTGTAGCTTTTATTGGTATCATTTTGGGTGCATACCGTATGTCTTTTTGATTACTTTTTATGCCAATTTTTTTGGGAAGGTGAGGGGACAATAACAACAATGCCGTCATTGTCCTTTATTTTATTCGTTTTCTTTACAGTAGTTAAAAGGAACCTGTCACCGGGATCTTGTGTATAAAGCTAAGGACATTCGTTGCTAGATGGCCGCTAGCACATCCACAATACCCAGTCCCCATAGCTCTGTGTGCTTTTATTGTGTAAAAAAAGTTATTTGATGCATATGCAAATTAACCTGAGATGAGTCCTATCCCTGACTCATCTCACGTACAGGACTCATCTCAGGTTAATATGCATATGTTTAAATCGGGTTTTTTTTTACACAATAAAAGCACACAGAGCTATGGGGACTGGATATTGCGGATGTGCTAGCGGCCATCTAGCAGCCCATGTCCTCAGCTCTATACACAAAATCCCGGTGACAGGTTCCCTTTAAGTAACATGATCCTTTTATAGATTTTCCACTGCCATGCTCAGATTAGTTATTCTGCAGAGAATGATCGCCGGCAAGGGTTGCCCTATTGAATTCAATGGGTCTGTACCACGATGTAGGATGCACACAGCCGGCGCCTGTGTTTTGCAGATCTGCGGTTTGTGGTACTCAAAATGGACATCCTCTATCCTTGCCCTGGCTCACTCTGTATGGTTTCCTCTGTATGCTTTCCCTGATAAAATCCTAAATCTACTTAATTACAGTGGGATGCGAAAGTTTGGGCAACCTTGCTAATCCTCATGATTTTCCTGTATAAATCGTTGGTTGTTACGATAAAAAATGTCAGTTAAATATATCATATAGGAGACATACACAGTGATATTTGAGAAGTGAAATGAAGTTTATTGGATTTACAGAAAGTGTGCTATAATTGTTTAAACAAAATTAGGCAGGTGCATAAATTTGGGCACTGTTGTCATTTTATTGATTCCAAAACCTTTAGAACTATTTATTAGAACTCACATTAGCTTAGTAAGCTCAGTGACCCCTGACCTACATACACAGGTGAATCCAATTATGAGAAAGAGTATTTAAGGGGGTCAATTGTAAGTTTCCCTCCTCTTAATTTTCTGTGAAGAGTAGCAACATGGGGGTCTCAAAACAACTCTCAAATGACCTGAAGACAAAGATTGTTCACCATCATGGTTTAGGGGAAGGATACAGAAAGCTGTATTTCAGCTGTCTGTTTCCACAGTTAGGAACATATTAAGGAAATGGAAGACCACAGGCTGAGTTCAAGTTAAGGCTCGAAGTGGCAGACCAAGAAAAATCTCGGATAGACAGAAGCGACGAATGGTGAGAACAGTCAGAGTCAACCCACAGACCAGCACCAAAGACCTACAACATCATCTTGCTGCAGATGGAGTCACTGTGCATCGTTCAACCATTCGGCGCACTTTACACAAGGAGATGTTGTATGCGAGAGAGTGATGCAGAGGAAGCCTTTTCTCCGCCCACAGCACAAAAAGTGCCGCTTGAGGTGGGCTAAAGCACATTTGGACAAGCCAGCTTAATTTTGGAATAAGGTGCTGTCATGGTCTTACCTTCTCACTGTTCTCCTTCGTTTGACATGTGCTGGCGGCCATCTTGGTTTCTGGGGTTCTTGTAGCCTCCCACCCTGCGGCTCCTCCTTCCCACTGGGAGGAGCTGGATGCCTAGCTCATATATATAGAAGGTCTGTGGCTTCAGTTCCTTGCTTGGTCCTCCTGTGTGCACATGCTTCAAAGATTGCTGCTGCTTCTGGTTCCTGATCCTGGCCTCGTCTGACTACCCCGTTGGTTCCCGATCCTGGCTTCGTCTGACTACCCCGTTGGTTCCTGATCCTGGCTACGTCTGACTACCCTCCTGGTTCCTGACCTCCGTCTACGCAAGACCCTGCTTCAGTTTAGCCATCCGTTTGGACTTTAGCTACGGCTTGATTTTCAATAAAGCCTTCTTATTCCACCTATCTCTGTTGTACGTCTGGTTCATGGTTCCATGACATTAGGACCAAGCCATGAATTCTGACGGTACAGGGCCATCCTCGCTACCTACGCTGGTTGCCAGACTTGATCAGCAGGATCACCTGTTGGGTCGGTTCGCTGTGGCGTTACAAACCCTGCTTGAACGCACGGCTCATTTAGCTTCCGTTGCCGATGGGTCGGTTGTCGCTCCTGGGCCCGCTCCTACTGCCGCTCCGGTTGTTGCGCCAGAGTCTACCCCGACACCTGTTGCTGCACCTGCGGTGTTTCGGGGTATGACCGGTTCTGCCCCCCTTCCACAGCGCTTTGGGGGAGAGCCAACTCAGTGCCGAGGTTTCCTTAACCAGGTGGCCATTTATTTCGAGTTGCTGCCACATGCCTTTCCTACTGAGAGATCAAAGGTGGGCTTCTTGATCTCGCTGCTCTCGGACAAGGCCTTGGCCTGGGCCAGCCCTTTATGGGAGAACAACAATCCGGTGGTTGCCGAGTTTTCCGGTTTTGTTGCTTCTCTTCGGAAGGTATTCGATGTGCCGGCTCGTGCTGCCTCTGCTGCGAAGCTCCTTATGTCCATCAGACAGGGTTCACGATCCGTAGCTGAATACGCCATTGAGTTTCGTACCCTGGCAGCAGAGGTGGGCTGGAATAATGAGGCTCTGGTCGCTGCTTTCTCTCATGGTCTCTCGGATGCCTTGAAGGATGAGATTGCAGCCAAGGACCTACCAGTGGAGCTCGAGTCCCTTATTTCTTTCCTGATTTTGATTGACACCAGACTCAGGGAGAGACCTTCCTTTAAGGAGAGCCTGCGGAGGCCTTCTAACAGATTGGCGCCTACGTTTGCTGTCCCACCCGTGCCTCCCTCTCCTCCCACGCCTCCTGGGGATGACTGGTCTGGGGGTCAACCCATGCAGCTGGGGGTTGCTCGCCTGTCCGAGGGGGAGAGGGTACTCCGGAGACGCGAGGGCCGATGCATGTACTGTGGTCTCGGTGGGCATTTTCGGTTGGCATGCCCGAACCGTCCGGGAAACGCTCGCACCTGAGATCCTGTCGGGGGCAGATCTTGGGTGGAGTCTCCTCGTCCCCGGTTTCCCGTGTTGACAAACCACTGATTACTGTTGTCCTCTCCTGGGTCGGGGGCTCGGTGACGACCCAGGCGTTGGTGGACTCTGGTGCTGGTGGCTTGTTCATTGATAGTGTGTTCGCCGCCGCCAATTCCATTCCTCTGCAGCCTCGAGGTTCCCCACTGGCTCTTGAGGCGATAGACGGCAGACCCCTTCTGCCGCCACACGTGACTCAGGAGACCCTTCCAGTGGGGATGGCCATTGGTGCTGTTCACAGAGAGTCGGTCTGTCTCCAGGTTATTTCGTCTCCACACTACTCGGTGGTCTTGGGGTACCCCTGGCTCCAGAAGCATAATCCGACTTTCGATTGGAGATCGGCCGAGATCCTCTCGTGGTCACCGCAGTGTGGGGCTAGTTGCATCCATGGGCCTGTCAAGTTGCTGTGTACTTCCTCGGACTCTCTGTTGCCTCCTGAATACGAGGAGTACCGGGATGTATTCGATAAGGTGCGTGCGGTTGCCCTACCTCCGCACCGCCCATACGATTGTGCCATAGAGTTACAATCTGGTGCCGTTCCTCCTCGTGGCAAAGTCTATCCACTGTCGGTAGCGGAGAATGAGGCCATGGAGGAGTACGTGAGGGAGGCGCTTTCACGCGGACACATTCGCAAATCCTCGTCCCCGGCAGGGGCTGGATTTTTCTTTGTGAAAAAGAAGGGCGGTGAGTTGAGGCCTTGCATCGACTACAGGGGTCTCAATCGCATCACGATCAAGAACGCTTACCCGATACCCTTGATTTCCGAGCTGTTCGATCGCCTCAAAGGGGCCACGGTCTTTACCAAACTCGACCTGAGGGCGGCATATAACCTGGTAAGGATCAAGGCGGGCGATGAGTGGAAGACCGCGTTTAACACCAGGACCGGTCATTATGAATCCTTGGTTATGCCCTTTGGGTTGTGCAATGCGCCCGCAGTCTTCCAGGAATTCATCAACGATGTTTTCCGTGACCTGTTGCAGCAGTGTGTGGTGGTCTATTTGGATGACATCTTGGTATATTCTGCATCCATGGAGGCCCACATTCTGGATGTCAGACGAGTGTTGCAACGCTTACGAGAGAACAAGCTGTTCGGTAAGCTTGAGAAATGCGAATTTCACCGATCCCAGGTAACCTTCTTAGGTTACATCATTTCCGCTGAGGGGTTCTCCATGGATCCTGAGAAGGTTTCGGCTGTCTTACAGTGGCCCCAGCCCAGTGGGCTTCGTGCCCTGCAGCGCTTTTTGGGCTTCGCCAATTATTATCGGAAGTTCATCAGGGACTTTTCCATGCTAGCCAAGCCTCTCACGGATCTGACCAGGAAGGGCAGTAATCCTCAGGTCTGGCCGCTCGAGGCCATCCGAGCTTTTGAGGCTCTAAAGTCCGCCTTTGTGTCGGCTCCGATTCTGTCGCATCCCAACCCTGGGTTGCCTTTTGTCCTCGAGGTGGACGCGTCTGAGACGGGAGTAGGCGCCCTCCTGTCTCAGCGTAGAACACCAGAGGGTCCTCTGCTTCCTTGTGGGTTTTACTCCCGGAAACTGTCTTCCGCGGAGTGCAACTATCAGATTGGTGACAGGGAGTTATTGGCCATCGTGCAGGCCCTTAAAGAATGGAGGCACTTGCTCGAGGGCTCGGTGGTTCCGGTTCTCATCCTGACGGACCACAAGAATCTGACCTACCTCTCTGAGGCCAAGAGATTGACACCACGTCAGGCCAGATGGGCTCTGTTCTTGTCACGTTTTAATTACGTGGTCTCCTACCTACCCGGCTCCAAGAACATCAGAGCGGATGCCTTATCACGGCAGTACTCCGAGCTGTCCGGGGAGGAGTCGATTCCGACTACGGTCATACCCCCGAATCAGATCCTGGCTGCTATTCGCACCAGCCTGACCTCTCCTCTGGGTGAGCAGATTTTGGCGGCTCAATCTGGTGCTCCCTCTGGGAGACCCAACGGCAGATGTTTTGTGCCTGAGGAGTTGCGCACTCGGTTGTTGCGAACCTACCATAACTCCAAGGCCGCGGGGCACCCTGGAAAGAATCAGCTGTCCTGGGCGGTTTCACGTCTGTTCTGGTGGCCTTCTCTACGTTCCGACATCGCCGCATATGTAGCGGCATGCTCCGTTTGTGCCCAGAGTAAGTCCCCTCGGCACCTTCCGTTGGGCCTTTTGCAACCCATAGCCACCGGGGAGCGTCCATGGTCACACCTGGGGATGGATTTCATTGTGGACCTTCCTGCATCCCGAGGCCATACGGTCATTCTCATGATTGTGGATCGGTTTTCCAAAATGTGCCACTGTGTTCCTCTCAAGAAGTTACCCTCTGCACAAGAGTTGGCCTCGATTTTTGCCAGGGAGGTCTTCCGGTTGCACGGTTTGCCCAAGGAGATTGTGTCGGATCGGGGGAGTCAGTTTGTGTCCAGGTTCTGGCGCGCCTTTTGCTCCCAGTTGGGGATTCATCTCTCTTTCTCCTCGGCCTACCACCCTCAGTCCAATGGGGCCGCAGAACGATCCAATCAGGCCTTGGAGCAATTCCTTCGTTGCTATGTCTCCGATCACCAAGACAATTGGGTTGACCTCCTGCCTTGGGCTGAGTTTGCCAGGAACACGGCGGTGAACTCTTCCTCTGGGACGTCTCCCTTCATGGCCAATTATGGGTTCCAACCTGCCGTGTTACCGGAGGTATTCTCTCCCCAGGATACTCCGGCTGTGGAGGATCACCTTTCCGTCCTACGTACTTCTTGGGTACAGATCCAGAGGTCCCTTGAGGTCTCTGCGCAACGCCAGAGACTCCAGGCTAATCGCAGACGAGCGCCCGCTCCTTCCTACCAGGTCGGAGACCGTGTATGGTTGTCCACCCGCAACCTCAACCTTCGAGTGCCCACTCCCAAGCTGGCGCCTCGCTTTGTTGGTCCCTTCCGAGTGCTTCACAGGGTAAACCCGGTAGCCTATGCCCTTGCGCTTCCTCCTGGCATGCGGATCTCCAACGTGTTTCATGTCTCCCTGTTGAAGCCATTGGTGTGTAATCGTTTCACTTCCTCGGTTCCTCGGCCCCGTCCGGTCCAAGTGGGCAATCGTGAGGAATATGAGGTGAGCAATATCCTGGACTCACGCCTGGTCCGCGGTCGGTTGCAGTTTTTGGTCCATTGGCGTGGTTATGGTCCAGAGGAGCGTTCCTGGGTTCCCTCCACAGATGTCCATGCTCCTGCGTTGCTCCGAGCCTTCCACGCACGCTTCCCTCTGAAACCGTTCCTTACTCCGCGGAGGAGGGGCCCTTGAGGGGGAGGTACTGTCATGGTCTTACCTTCTCACTGTTCTCCTTCGTTTGACATGTGCTGGCGGCCATCTTGGTTTCTGGGGTTCTTGTAGCCTCCCACCCTGCGGCTCCTCCTTCCCACTGGGAGGAGCTGGATGCCTAGCTCATATATATAGAAGGTCTGTGGCTTCAGTTCCTTGCTTGGTCCTCCTGTGTGCACATGCTTCAAAGATTGCTGCTGCTTCTGGTTCCTGATCCTGGCCTCGTCTGACTACCCCGTTGGTTCCCGATCCTGGCTTCGTCTGACTACCCCGTTGGTTCCTGATCCTGGCTACGTCTGACTACCCTCCTGGTTCCTGACCTCCGTCTACGCAAGACCCTGCTTCAGTTTAGCCATCCGTTTGGACTTTAGCTACGGCTTGATTTTCAATAAAGCCTTCTTATTCCACCTATCTCTGTTGTACGTCTGGTTCATGGTTCCATGACAGGTGCTGTGAACTGATGAAACTAAAATTGAGTTATTTGGCCATAAGAAGGGGCGTTATGCATGGAGGAAAAAGAACACAGCATTCCAAGAAAAACACCTGCTACCTACAGTAAAATATGGTGGTGGTTCCATAATGCTGTGGGGCTGTGTGGCCAGTGCAGGGACTGGGAATCTTGTCAAAGTTGAGGGACGCATGGATTCCATTCAGTATCGGCAGATTCTGGAGACCAATGTCCAGGAATCAGTGACAAAGCTGAAGCTGCGCCGGGGCTGGATCTTTCAACAAGACAACGACCCTAAACACTGCTCAAAATCCACTAAGGCATTTATGCAGAGGAACAAGTACAACGTTCTGGAATGGCCATCTCAGTCCCCAGACCTAAATATAATTGAAAATCTGTGGTGTGACTTAAAGAGAGCTGTCCATGCTCGGAAGCCATCAAACCTGAATGAACTAAAGATGTTTTGTAAAGAGGAATGGTCCAAAATACCTTCAACCAGAATCCAGACTCTCATTGGAACCTACAGGAAGCATTTAGAGGCTGTAATTTCTGCAAAAGGAGGATCTACTAAATATTGATTTCATTTATTTTTTGTGGTGCCCAAATTTATGCACCTGCCTAATTTTGTTTAAACAATTATAGCACACTTTCTGTAAATCCAACAAACTTCATTTCACTTCTCAAATATCACTGTGTGTGTCTCCTATATGATTTATTTAACTGACATTTTTTATCGTAACAACCAACGATTTATACAGGAGAATCATGATGATTAAGGTTGCCCAAACCTTCGCATCCCACTGTATATCCCTATAAGTGATACTGTCATGTGAATGCCGCCTAATGCTCCTAGACACTAGATTCAAAACTGACTGAAATAGTTAATGTATATTGGACCTCCCCCCTCCCACACACACACCAAAACCTTGCTTGTTCTCTGCTCTTTTCTTCTTGTGTTATTAGGAACTATGCCGCTGGCACAGATGTCTTTAGCAGTTTTTGTCAGTTACCAAATCACACCGAGCATGCCAAGCACTAGAATCTCTCCATCTTAAGCTTCCAGCCTGCGGTGTATGTTATGTCAGTGATGATGTCAATACGTTGCAAAGACTAGGAGAAATGAGACGGGATCCAAAACATCAAGTCACATGAATGGCTAAAAGTGCAATAGAGGGACCACGTGGCCACTGCAGAGATTGATGAATTGTTGGTGACTAAAGTAAATGGAGATACAGGTTGGGCATGTGTACTGCCACTCTGTTCACTTGGGACTGGTGGAAATAGCCAAGTGCAATACATGGCGATCTTTGACAGTCCCACACAGATGAATGCAGTGCATATGCCCGACCTGCTGCTCTTTTCATTTCGAGAACCCTGCTCGGTATGGGGCCCCTGTTCTTGTGATAAAGGTCCCAGCAGTAGGACCTTAACCAATCTAATAGTCACAGGATAGGGGGTAACGGGAAATTACCATAATGCCCCTTTAACATACATAGTAACATAGTAGATAAGGCCGAAAAAAGACATTTGTCCATCCAGTTCGGCTTGTTATCCTGCAAGTTGATCCAGAGGAAGGCAAAAAAAAAAAAAAAAAAAAACCTGTAAGGTAGAAGCTAATTTTCCCCACTTTAGGGGAATAAGAATTCCTTCCCGACTCCAATCAGGCAATCAGACTAACCCCCTGGATCAACGACCCCTCTCTAGTAGCTATAGCCTGTAATATTATTACGCTTGAGAAATACATCCAGGCCCCTCTTGAATTCCTTTATTGTACTCACCATCACCACCTCCTCAGGCAGAGAGTTCCATAGTTTCACTGCTCTTACCGTAAAGAATCCTCTTCTAGTTTGTGTACAAACCTTCTTTCCTCCAGAGGCAGAGAATGTCCCCTCGTCACAGTCGTGAATGTGTATGTAGGGTGATATATCTATAGTGTTGAACAGAGTCAGTCATTTACAATATAGACCCGAAAAACAAGAGAGAAGGAAAACAAGCGCCAATCCCCGTTAGGACACAAAGTCGTGGAGAAAAGGGAAGGAAAGCCGCGGGTGGGAAATAAGATGTAGGACTGGATGGCTTTATCACATGATTTACGAATAGTACGTGGTACTATAAGTGAACACAGCTATATAAAGGAAGGATATAAATAAATGGTTAGTATAATTAAAAAATTAATGATACAAATTAATATTAATAAAAATTAATTATAGAAATGGTGAAATGCCCCTCAGCCACATATGTGTATTACAGGTGATTGATCAGAAGCACTGGATTCCTGCTGCCTTCCATCACCACTACTCTACATGTGATCCTGGCCAGGGGGGTCTAGTCACAGGTGTCATGTGCTTATCCTGATGACTACCCCCTAGTGAAGTGAGTGCCACTTGTGTGAAATTGTCCTGAGGGGCATTTCACTTATTATATTTTCACCATTTATATTAGTGTAAGTTAATGCCACTTGTGTGAAGCTGCCCTGAGGGGCATTTCACCATTTCTATCATTAATTTTTATTATTATAAATTTTTATCATACATTTTTTAATTATACTATCCATTTATTTATATCCTTCCTTTATATAGCTGTGTTCACTTACAGTACCACGTACTATTCGTAAATCATGTGATAAAACCATCCAGTCCTACGTCTTATTTTCCACCCCCGGCTATCCTTTCCTTTTCTCCACGACTTTGTGTCCTAACGGGGATTGGCGCTTGTTTTCCTTCTCTCTTGTTTTTGGGGTCTATATTGTAAGTGACTGACTCTGTTCAACACTATAGATATATCACCCTACATACGCATTCACGAATTTGTGAGGTGTTTGTAGTCACAAACACTTTGTTTGAGCTGCCTCCCCCCTTCTTTCTCTTTCTCTTCCTCTCTCTCTTACACGACTTGAACCACCCCTGTTGGCGCCCAGATTTCTTCATTCCTTTGGGATACGGTGTGATCCCCAAGTGTCTGAATTAACTTCTGCTTTTTTCTGCTCTATTTTCCCTCGTCACAGTCCTGGGGATAAATAGATGATGGGAGAGATCTCTGCACTGACCCCTGATATATTTATACATAGTTATTAGATCTCCCCTCTTTTTTCTAAAGTGAATAACCCTAATGTTGATAATCTTTCAGGATACTGTAGTTGCTCCATACGAATGATATGAAAACAGAGAAATGGGTCATAAAAATATTCCCCTCACCTATTGAGATAATATGAATAGTGATGGACGAACATTTGCCGGGACGGTTCGTGAACGCGATCGCGCAAATGCGGTCAAATGTTTGAACCGCAAGTTCGCGGCGGGTCCAATTCATTTCAATGGCAGGCGAACCTGAAAAACCTTCAGCTCATATTTGCAACCAAGAAATAATTACTAGAAGAGCACAAATAGTCCCACAACATGGACAGTGACATACCAGATGTATTATTCGAATTTGCGATCTCCAATTATTTTTTTCAATGCGAAATATCGGCAATATAATTTTTGCGTACGCGCATGCACAAATGCCCTATACAGTACCCAAATGCACTATAAAGAAAGTATATTGGTATATAACACCCCGCTTCAATCAGTTTTTTGGGGGACGACTGGTACAAGGAAGGCAGTCCATTAGAATATACATAAAGATAAAACGTAACCTTTAATAATGTTACTATGAGGGTCCATTCACACGTCCGTAAGTGTTTTGCGGATCCCCAAAACACGGACACCGGCAATGTGCATTCCCCAATTTGCGGGCGGCACTATAATAGAAAATGCCTAATCTTTTCTGCAATTGCTGTCCCTGATATTGTCCTACAGGGGGGTTCTATTCTGGCCCTGATAGCCCAACCACAGACCACCCACCCTGACAAGATCGACCCCATCCGGAACCTTACCCTATATAAAAATGGCCCTAGTAAGCCCCTGGCCCCTAGGCCCCTGACTTCCAGGTGATCACTATATAGATCTATGTGTTTTTAAATCATTATAAAAGTATATTATAAGTATATTACACCCCTCTGTGTATCACACCTATCGATAGCACACCTATACCAGTCCTTAAAAGGACTGTTGTGGCCCTATTAGCTGGCGTTTAGAGTCCCTAACAATCTGTCCCTGCTCCACACAGCAACCTCTCCCTACACTGGCAAAACACTGAATGTAAAATGGTGTCCAGATCAGGTTTATTTATAAGGAAGGGGGTATGTCCATGTGCTGAAACGTCTCAATTGGCTGTCCTGTACCACCTGATGGATGCGTCATGGGTCAAAGTTCTTCACAAGAATATGGCGGGCGCGAATATCTCCATATGTTCGCATGTTCGGCTAATCGCGAAAACACGCAAAGTTCACCGCGAAACCAATGCCGGGCGAACAGCAAGGCCATCTCTAAATATGAACAAATGGATGAAATGAATTTGCATGGCCACTGCATTTATAATTGCTTTCTAGGAACCCAACCGCCATGTGGCAACTCTGTTCTCTCTTAACCTTGCCCCCTATATCTTTAGTATTAGGCAGATGATACATCCTACAAAGAAGTACAGAGAACATTTTTACCTGATTCGGTCACTTCCAAGTTGCTACAGGAATGTAAGTGTTCTAAGTAGGAGATATGCCTTGTTTAGAAGAAACCATTCAGTGATTCTCTTTCATCACTGCTAGTAAAAGGACAGCAGCATATGGTCCCTATGTCTTTATTGTTATGCTGCGACTGTAGTGAGAAGAAACAGCATTGAAACATTTTTATTTTATTTTCTCTAATGCATTTTAATAGAATCACCAACTTGTCATCAACTGAAAGCAATCACTTTGTTATCACAGATGCTATTGGCAGTTATACTTCAGATGGTTCATATATAATTTGTTACGTGTGATATTCCTCGGTTGTTTACTGTGTATTCCTTTGACTGTTTTTACTTTGTCTTTTCAAGAACTGATGACTAGATGCTGTTCAGCTTTCTCAGACTATTGCTAATATTGGTGAATCACTCAGACAGACAGTTAAGGCATTGTTTGTGGTATTGCTGCAGGGCTGCACCTATCCTTTCTGCTGCCTGAGGTGAAAACTGAAATGGCGCCCCCTCCAACAGTGTTAAATTCACAATTCAACCTCTCCCCTCAGCCCTACTGCTATACTGTACATACATACCTCTTAGATCCAGTGATGTCTCCTCTGATGTTCTCTTTCCTCTTCTTCTCCCTTTGGACCAGACCACGTTGACAGCTTCTTTCACCTACATCTCGTATCTGCAGAGTTTACCACACAGACATTTTAGATTCATCACTTTTCCATCTTCCTCGCCCTCTGAGTGCAACAAAGCTGTTATCCTTCTGCTAACCACAATACTGTGCCCGCTGTGTTCCCCAATGCCCCCAAATACTATACTGCAAAAATAATAGTGCCATACAGGTAGTATCCCCATAGTAAGTGACCCTAAAGTCTAACCAATGGTAATAATTTTATTCCAAAGAGCCCCCTGCAATGCTCCAATCACAAGAATCCTTCTCAGGACTGTCCCCTTTAGTAGTAATGATCTCAATATTGTGCCCTATAATAATAATAAGAAGAATGCCCCCACAGTAAACCCAAAAGTAACAATGCCCTCATAGTGACCCCAGTAGAAATATGGTCTATTTATACTGCCCCCAGCAGTAATAAGAACCTTCTATAAGGCACCCCTTTACAGCCCACAATAATAATAAAGCTGATTTATAAGGCATCCCTATAGAGCCCACAGCAGTAATGAGGCCCCCTTTAGTAGCCTCAGTATTTATAAAGCACCGCTGCAGTGCCCCCTGTATTATAATGCCCCCTTCCACCGTGTAGAGCAATTATGTATAATGTTCCACTCTGTTGTGCCCTCATTATTACAATGCTCTCCTGCAGAGCTAGTATGTATAATGCTCTCAACCCCATCTGTACTATAATGTCCCCTATAGTCCTAGTATGTATAATGATTTCACCCCCCCCCCCCCCGTAGTATAATGCCCTTTTGCAAAATAATGCACACACATATATATATATATATATAGTGGGGATTTGCTCTGGTAGACAGGTTAGCGGACGCAGTATAGAGGCAAGGAACCAGGTTGTAAATCAACTTCAGTGTTTTATTCACACTCAGCAAAAACATCACAGTCTTTGTGCTTGTTCAAACACAGCAAAACATAACAATGTTCACCTGGAATCCCTGGTGTCAGTTCACACCCGGCTATATGCTCAGCCACAGACAAGTTCACCGGCAGGCTTCCAGGTGGCCTGCACGCCTGTTTGTAGTCCTCAGCACAGATTACTTCTCAGCTTTTCTGTCAGATGGAGGATAATCCACCCCACCAGATAAAGCTGACTGCTTTTTATAAGCCTCCCAAGACCCGACCTGGAACATGGGGAATGGCCACCCACCCAGCATTTTGGCTACTCCCAGTAAGAGCCATCCCGGATAGGCTTTACAACCATACTAAACAGCTGAAGTGTCAGACTGCAAAGCAAATAATGACACTTCAGGAAAAAATGGGTCTTACCTCACCGAGGCCAGGAACCTCGGCGACACGTACCAACCATCAATGATGGCCCCTTGTTCCTCCCTACAATATATATATATCCATCTCATCGTCGGCTGTTGATTTGTTTATTGATTCTGTAATGAGGGACATTGGTGCCTTAAAACATGACAGTGTTTCAGGTCGATTACACCACCCCAATTTTCTTACGGAGGAATAGCAGGCTTTACACGAGGTGGTCCATGACCACAGCCTCACCATCAAACCCGCTGATAAGGGTGCGGTTGTGGTCATGGACACACAGAAATACATTATGGAGGCTCAACGACAACTTAGTGACACCTCTGTGTATTTACAACTCAATAGGGATCCAAGGGGGGATTATGAAAAAAAGATTCAACATGTACTGCAGGAAGGTGTTTTGGCTGGATACATTAATGAAAAACTCAAAGATTACCTCACTGTTACTTATTCCAATACACCCATGTTATACTTGTTACCTAAAATACACAAAGATCTGCAAAACCCTCCCGGAAGACCCATTGTGTCAGGTACAGGGTCATTGTTTAGTAATATCGCTATCTTTTTAGATAAGGTGTTACGATCATATGCCATATCTGCCAAATCGTACGTACAGAACAGCACAGATTTTCTCAATAAATTGAAGGATACGGCAATACCTGTTGATGCTATTTTGGTATTGTTTGACATTGTTAGCCTGTACACATCTATTAGGCATGATTTTGGCATTCAAGTCGTGAAGATGGCATTGATTAATTCAGAATTTTCTCCCGGTTGCAAGGATTTCATTCTGATTTTATTACAAATTGTACTTACTTACAAACATGCGGTCTCATTCCTCGAGGAGACGTTCATCTATGTGTCGCACCACTTAAGACATGTTCTGAGGTGGTGGCGATACATAGATGACGTCTTCTTGATTTGGACAGGTACTAAAGTACAGTCATTGGCTTTTTTTGATTTTCTGAATACAATTGATGGGGATATCAAATTTACAATGTGTTATTCAAGGGAAGAGCTCAATTTCTTGCATATTAAGATTGTTTTAAGGGAAGGTGTGGTACACACTGACGTATATGTTAAACCCACTGACAAAAATACCCTATTGAGTTTCAACAGTGCACATCCTCGAAAGATGGTGAAATCACTCCCAAGTGACTCCCTTAAAGAGGACCTTTCACTTGTATAAACTATGTGAACTGAGTATGCTGCCATATGGAGCGGCGCCCGGGGATCTCACTGCACTTACTATTATCCCCGGGCGCCGATCCGTTCTCCCGTTATAGGCTCCGGTACCTTTGCTCCTTAAGTTATAGTAGGCGGGTCTTCCCTTGTCCGGTGGGCGTCTCCTTCTCCTAGGCTGCAGCGCTGGCCAATCGCAGCGCACAGCTCACAGCCTCACAGTGCGGCAGTTGTGTGCGGTTCTGCTGCAATACTGCAGGTATATAGAGAGACAAGCGTTATTTGAACAAATAATTTCTACTGGTGTGTCACTGTCCATGTTGTGGGACTATTTGTGCACTTCTAGTAATTATTTCTTGGCTGCAAATATGAGCTGAAGGTCTTTCAGGTTCGTCTGGCATTAAAATGAATGGGACCCGCCGCAAACTTTTGGTTCGGGAACATTTGATCGCGTTCGCACAATCGCGTTCACGAACCGTCCTGGCAGATGTTCGTCCATCACTAATTGTTAGTGATGAAGCAAAATTGAATGTAACTTTGGATAGGATGTCTCAGGCTTTTCTAAATTGGGGCTTTCCCAAATCCGTACTGGATTCTCAATTAACTACAACAGATTCCCAGAATAGGGATAATCTAATGAGGAGATCAACAACTAAAAAAACCTTAAATAAGATACCGTTGGTCACGACATATACAGAGCATAGTCAAGAAATTAATGAAATAATTAATATGAATTAGAAAGGTAGGGGGCACACCAAATAATACACGGAGTGCAAAGGGTGGTGAAAAGAGCATAAGACAACACCTGATCCAAGAGAGAGTCACAAGAACCACCCCATAAATGCACATCCGAAAATGAATCAGTATCAAAATTATATATAAAGTTTATTGGACACACCAACAGACACACATTTTAAAAATTGTATACATTTAGAACAAAGTGCGGTATGCAATAAAATATATGTAACCGACACACACAGGTCTACTGGATTGCCACAAAATGGGCATATACACTATAAACCAGCATATAAAAATCCAATACAAAACATGAAGCAAATGTGAAGTAAGGTAAGACCACTAGAAATGCAAACAGACCATGATAAGATCTAATCTAGAGAGCCAAAACCTACATGAGCCGCTGGTGCAGTAATGAGTAACGCCCAACGCGTATCGCCGGAAGGGTCCGGCTTCCTATCTTTTAAGTTCTTCGGTCGCCCCCTATTTTCATACAGGCGACTGAAGAACTTAAAAGATAGGCTACAGATATCGGTTCTCAAAAGAAATCAGGACAAATGGTTCTATATACACAAAAAATGGATTGCTTCCCGTATTTACATTGTATCAATTGCCGATTTATAAACAAAGGGAGTTTTTTTTATCCATCCGGTTACTGGTAAAAAGCTCCCTATCAAATATTTCTTAACTTGTGACTCAACCTTGGTTGTTTACGTGCTGTGGTGTCCATGCAAGATGTTATATGTAGGAGAACTTCCTTAGATTTTAAAACAAGATGCAATCAACATCGGTACACAATCCGTAAGAAATGCATAGATCTGCCGGTGTCTAAGCATTTCATGGACTGTGGACACAATGAGAAGGACCTCAGGTGCATGATCATTGATCAGTCTCGGTCTCCCGGAGAGGAGGTTATAGGATCCTGTGCCTCAAAAAATGTGAAATTTATTGGATTTCTAAATTGAATATGCTCAAACCGAGAGGGTTAAATGTGGATTATAAACCTTGGATTTTATCCTAATCTAATCCGCATCACTTTAGCATTTGGATGGTGTCTAGCTTTTATCTTGTGATTTGGTGCTGTCTTGAGATCTTAATTATCTCTTTTTTTATTTATTTGCAGTGCAATTATAAATTCGATGGGATCGACAGAGCCAGCATGGATTTATGTATATTTTCCTGTAACGTGCGAACCTCTAAAATTATCCAGCGCTACAAGTCAAAGGTTCCTTAAGTGATTATCATGTTGTGTTGTATGTTCCTCTTATCCTTTAGACGATATGGGACATTTCCAATTGGGGGGATTATGAAGTTACGAGCTCATTATTTTTACATTTTAAATGGTGTGTTATATGAGTGCATTAGTATCCTTATGGGAACGGGGACTAGTGCATATGTATGAACACTGACTATACTGGTACATTTCACATAGGACGTGTAACAGTGATGTCAGGTTCAAAATCACATAATCATTTAATAAAAAAATAAAAAAAAGGGGGTACCGTTATGCATGTCGACAGTCTACTAGGTGGATTTGGATGTGCATCCCCGCTACTATGGGGGTTCTTTGTGATGACTGTCATATCGTTCCTCATGGTACTTTAATGTAATGGTGAACTCGGACTCTGTTGCTCCTGTGTATGTAATTTCTAATCTAATGATTTTTTATTTAGTAGGTTGGGGTGATACATACGACACATTACTATTATGTTTTAATTATGGTTATTGCATCGCAGTTTGACATGCCCATGCCCTTTGACCTGGGTGATCATGTATTTGGATCACGTGACATGTTACGCAGAGTCTGAGATGTGTGCTGGCGGCTTCGGCTGGGAGCATGGACGCATTGCGGTCAGATGACCAACCGTGTTCACGTGATCTGGAATGGCCCACCTCCCTTCCTCGGCTCTCAGCTTGCACGTCATGACTCTGTGCCTTGTCACATGCCGGAGGTGCCAGCTGACAGATGGTTGCGTCAGTTCCGACAACACGTCATGGGAATGTGTATTCTTTCGAGTGAGACGCCGTTCCTCCCCCCACGCTGGTTCGTTGTTCCTATCCTTTGTAACGGGGAGCCGAAGATGCACTCGGTCTCCCATCAGCCGCAAACCTGCTGCTTAGCTTCGGGAGCTAGGATCTGTGTTTGGCCTTGTTCCTAGGGCGGGTTTGCTAGCTGGGAGGCTCCCTGCTCCTAGGTCTGCCTTGAGCGCCAAGCTGATCACTCGGTGCTTGACTTGTCTGTCTGTCGGTCATGTGACGCTGGCCACTTCACATGACCCTCACTCCCCACTATAAATACAGGCGGCCTGCTGGCTACAGGTTGCCTGTTATTTTCGTCTCTAGGGCTGTGTGTACTATTATAATTGCTTCCTACTTGACCTCTGGTATTGACATTGTTTGTTTCCTGACCTCGCTTTGCCCGCTACCTTGGTACCTACGTTATCTCTCGGATTTGACCTCGGCTCGTTCTCGGATTTCGTCTCCTGCCTCATCCCTTGTATTGATGTGACCTCCTGGACCGACCTCGGCTATTTAACCCACCATTGCCTTTCCCATCACTGGGTACTGTTGTCTTATCTACCTCCCTGTCTATCCGTTTGCCTTAGTCTTGTGTACTGCCTTCTGCCTTGGCTGTCTGTTCCTCTCTTTCTCTGTTTGCTCTGCTCTACACTTACATAGGTCAGGGACCGTCACCCAGTGGTGCAAGTAGGCAGGGAGAGGGTTAAGGGTGGCCACAATATGGCAACAGAGGGGCAACAGTCATGTGAACGAGCCCTTAATGTAAGTGTAGCACTGACTATACAGTGCATTGCAATAGATGACTATTCAATGAACCGTATAGCCATCAGGCCCACTGGATCTTCAAGATCCAGATGGGTCTTGATAAATAAAAAAAAGTGTAAAAAAAAAGTGAAAAAAAGTAAAAAAAATACATTTTTTAAATAAAAATTGTCTTTTCTCATATCTGTTCATTTGTCATTTAAAAATTTAAATAAATAAAAAAACTACACATCATTGGTATCACTGCATCCGTAATGACCTGATCTATAAAAGTTTAATATAACTAATCCCAAGCAGTCAAGGCCGTAAAAAATAATATAGAAAAAAATTACGGAATTGCTGTTTTTGTCACCTCACGTCCACAAAAAAATAAATAACAAGTGATCAAAAAGACATATGTACCCCAAAATAATACCAATAAAAACTACAGCCCATCACGCAAAAAACAAGACCCCATGAAAAAATTAAAAAGTTATGGCCTTTAGTATATGGCGATGCAAAATATAATTTTTTTTTACTCAGAAGTGATTTTATTGCTGAAAAAGTAGTAAAATATAAAAAACTACATCAATTTGGTATCGCCATAACCATACCAACCCACAGAATAAAATAATAATATAATATTTACCACATGAGGAACCCCATAAAAAGCTAAATAAAAATAAAAAAACACTGACAGAATTGCCATTTTTGACCACTTCACCTCCATAAAAATAGTTTATAGCTCCTCCCACCCAGCTAGTTACCTAGACACTCCCCTATCACTGCCCCTAACAACGCCCAGGTTTATAGCTCCTCCCACCCAACTAGTTACATAGACACTCCCCTATCACTGCCCCTACTGTTGCTTTGACATGTCCATGGACATAACATCACAGGAAATAACAGAGCTGCATGGACATGGTCATGAGACCACAGCTCAGAACAGAAGATAGGAGCACTAAATGTAAAAGAAATACATTACAAAATTACAGCTGCTTTTATAAATTATTACTTTAAAGGGTGATGATGCAAACTGGAAAACCCCTTTAAAGAATAAAGAGCTATAATTAAAAAATATATACTTTTTTTAAGTTTTCCCCAAATTTAATTATGAAAAAAGTTTCTTTAAAAACATCTTAGTAAACAGCCCTCTGCGTCTGAAAAAATATTTTCATGGAATTGCACCAAATAAAAAAATAAATGTCCAGTCATTACAGTTGTACTACTTCTAAGTTAATTAAATAAGGTCCTGTCCCTACTTTTTCTGGTCCCCAGTGAAGCAGAAGTGGGATGTCCCTGCTTCATGGTCATGTGCAGCACTGCAATAAACACAATATTAGGATTGTATGATCCTGCTGTTTATGTCAGTTATGGTAGCTTGAGAGCAGGGATTGGTCACCACACATAACTAAGCATCATAATTATAAATCGAGTAGTAAACATTGGCCATTCTGTTGATCAAATGCATATGTTTGAATTGGTTGCTTTTACATAAGACAGTTGACTGACTTAGGCCAGCTAGACATCAGCTAGTAACTAAGATGCTGTGGCACTCCATCCACCAACGTCATGAAGAGCATCGCAGAGCTGCTCTTCGGCTGGGTGTGGGAGCTGTTATATTGCTTTTCTCAGTGAATAATTGAAGGCACATTGTTCATTTTCCTTCTGAGCATGGACACAAGCTGTTTGCTCATTTGATGCTTTTGCTGCCACGGGTTTGCTTCCCTTTTACTAACATATCCAGCTGGCTACCAAATGAATTCAGCACTGCAACAGCTTTAATTAGAAAATTCAGTTGTCATTGCTGGACGTTATACTATCTGGAATTGCAGACAGTTTCTATACAGAGATTGTGCTGCATTTGCCTCAAACCAAATGTACTTGCTGCTTGTTGCATGCTATGAAAATCTCAGCTCTCACAGAATATGACATCCACAAAGTAAAGAAGAACAATGCAGGTACAATGGTTACAAGTGGGCTGCATAATTATTGTCCCCGGTTGATATAATCACAATCACAAAGCTCATGTCTCCAGTATCTATGTGTACGATTAAAAGGAGGGTAATAAGTTTAAAAATAAAAAGGATTTTGAGTATTCATAAAAATAAAGGATGATCTACCAATAGATATAAAAAGAAAACAGGATAGTACTACTACTACTAATAATACATCAGTCAAAACAGAGCAGTAGTCAGTACCGGTGATTGTGAAGTAATGATCATTCCAATGGATTGGTCAGGAAACAAGGTTCAAGTTCAGGTTCAATGCAATACTATAGACACAAAAGCAAAGCACAAACTAAGGCTGCTTGAAGACGAGCGTGTCTGGATTAGGTCCGAATGCGTTGCAAATTCATTCAGTAAAAAATGCGCGATTTCGCAGGTAAAGTCATTCAGTTTTGCCTGCGATCGCGTTTAGTTGTTCAGTTTTTAGCGCGCGGGTGCAAAGCGTTTTGATGCGTTTTGCACGCGCGTGATAAAAAACTGTATGTATACAAACTGTTAGCAACCATCAGTGAAAAACGCATCACATCCGCACTTGCTTGCGGATGCAATGTGATTCACTTCTATGGGGCCAGTGTTGCGTAAAAATCGCTAAATAAAGAACATGCTGCAATTTTCACACAACGCACAAGTGATGCACGAAAACCAACGCACATGTACACAGCCCCATGGAAATGAATGGGTCTGGATTCCGTGCGGGCACAATGCATTCACATCACGCATTGCACCCACGTGGAATACTTGCCTAAATCTTACTCACTTCTCCCCATTTCAGCAGTATGTTCCGGAGGACAGGCTGCCACTGCATCGGTGGCTGCTGATAATGTCAGACCTGGCGAGACTGTATAAAGGACAAACAGCAATGGCTCTCTTGCCTGCTCAATGAGGTACATCTGTTGTGTGGCTTTTGTTCTTGAACTATTATCCTGGCCTTTACAATACTTTGGCTATATTTTGGATTCTGCTTTTGCCTTGCTTCTTGGATTATTGGGCACATTATTGAGAAGCCAATGCAGAGGATAGGAGTGGTGGCTCTGATGAGATGGAGTTGTTGTGTCACAGTGTACTTCCTCAGGCTGTCGCTTCCTGGGGTCGGCGGAGACAAAGAGGGGCACCCTATATTCCTTCAGGGTACTCCCTGTATTTGTGGGCTCCCTGCCTGATAGTAGTTTGGGGGTGCCATTGATGTTAAATGTCCATTTGGGTGCAAGGCAGGGCTTGAAGTGATGCAGTAGCCTGTGTATGGTGTTAGAAGAGTCAGTAACCAGGCCAGATTGAACTTAACCATAGAGTCTATTTAATGTGCACCAAATCTGAGTTGTAGAAAGTCAAGTAATTATCTGTACAGAGTGCAAAATCCGCACAGATGTCCAAGCATGAATTAAGCAACTAGCGGCCCTCAGATTACTCTTTCTCTTGCTACAGTCTCTATTACTGGGATTTCTGTCTAACAACTGCAATTGTTAATAGTCTAAATTCTCACAGCAGCATGTGGTTTCTATAATACGACTGACCAAAATTGTACCGGAAGTGTGCATGGTGTCTGAACTCTTTATCCCTCCACTGCTGCAGGTCTTAAAATGCTGTACACTGATCATATTGCTGACTAAAATTATTCAAAAACATCTCTCTCTCTTCTCTACAATCTTCTGGAGTTAGGTGGAAGGGCCATCCTCCTTCCCTACAAGCCCCAGAAAGGACCGGACAAGAATAGTTAGAATAGTTAACTCTGGTCATGCCTCACTCCACTTTTTTTTTTAAGAAACCCAATGTGCTATGAAAGATATTCAATATCAGCGCTTGACTGTCCCACCAGAGGATGCTCCAGTAGCCACTCTTACACTGTCACATGAGTGCTGTGGCCACCTACCCCTTGTGATCCAGAGGACTATCCTTATGGCGCAACGCTGCTTGGCTATAATGCCTCGCAGCATCACTGCCTCTGTTGTGCTGTCTCTCTGCTCATTGAGAGTGAGTACAAAGAGAGTGTGTGGCTTGTGAGGGACAGAGCTAGTTGGCCAGACTGATTTTTTTTATTACACACATAGGCAGATGCATACCAACCTGCTGCCCCAGTCATCGAGATCGGCAGAGTCTGCAGACAGTACAGACAGTGTGAGTGGTTAGTATAAACCTATTGCTGGTTGGCTAGGTTTCACCCAGTCAGCGTTAGGCTTTTTTTTCCTCTGCTGCATCAAGGCGTCAGCACAGCAAAAACTTCTTCTTACTGTGTGACTGGCACTGCCTAGACCACTGTGCTGGGAGCAAGTGGAGGTATTTGCCTGGTGTAATTATATTAATGTTATGTTGTTCACTTGTTCAACATGGATAATTTGAATTCCAAAATGTTGTATACTGGTCCTCAGCTGACTGAGGAGCCCCAGGGAGGGTCCACCTCCCTCACCACTCATACACCCCCATACCCACATGTATATGAAGTGTGGGAGAGAGGGGCCTTCCCGGAGACCCCTCAGTCAGTTAGTTTTCTACATTTTACCACATTGCACCCACAAACTTAAATGTATTTTACTGGGATTTTATGTGATAGACCAACACAAAGTAACAAATATATGTGAAGTGAAAAGAAAATGATACATGGTTTTCAAAATTTGAATAAATAAAACTCTGGAAAGTGTGGCGTGCATTTGTATTCAGACCCCTGTGTCAGTACTTTGTAGGACCACCTTTTGCTGCAATTATAGCTGCAAGGTTTTTTGGGGTATGTCTCTACCAGCTTTGCACATCTAGAGGCTGAAATACTTGCCCATTCTGCTTACTATGCTAGTCCTTCAGAGTGGCCATGAGCCTCTTGGCTGCTTCTCTAATTAGTGCTCTACTTGTCTGGGCTGTCAGTTTAGGTGGATGGCCATGTCTTGGTAGTTTTGCAGTTGTGCCATACTCCTTCAATTTGTAGATGATGGATTGAACAGTGTCCCTTGAGATGTTCAGAGTTTGGGATATTTTTTCATAACTTAACCCTGCTTTACACTTTTCCACAACTTTATCCCTGACCTGTATGGTGTGTTTCTTAGTTTTTATAATGATGCTGTTTTATCACCAATGTTCTCTAACAAACCTCTTAGGCCTTCACAGAACAGCTATAGTTATGCCTCATTTACATGTCAGTGATTTCCATCAGTGATTTGGAGCCAAAACAAGGTGTGGCTCTAAACACAGAACAGGTGCATATTTTTCCCTTATACCCTATGTCTGTGTAGCCTACACTCCTGGTCTTGGCTCACAGTCACTGATGGAATTCACTGACCAAAACACTGACATCTGTAGTTACCCTCTCCTTATCCGCAATGGTTTCAGCTGTGGTCCGCGTCCTCAAAACCACCCTGCGCATGTCTATGTAGCGACTGGCCCCGCTCCACATCACACACGCGCCTGGAGCAAAGTCCTGTGATAGCCGACGTCAGACGTCAGAAACAGCTGACCACAGCATCATAGAGACTCCGCCCCGCTCGCCCGTGCAGACACGGAGCTAGGCGTTGCGTTACCTAGAGAATGCAGCCACTTCAGTGAGTAGGGACCGCGTATGAAGCAACCATAATTTATGGCCACAACTGAAACACACTGGGACAACATATATGCTAAATATCCACAGCGTGTCACAGTTGATACTGATCAAGCCATAAACACAGTGTAAATAACTGTCATCTTATACTATTATCATACAGATTGAGCGCTGTATAGAACATATTACACTGCACCAGGCAACAGGTGTATCGTCTGTGTGTATAGATATATTAAATGGTGATGCATGATATAGTCAAATCTGACCATTTACAAAAAAAAAAGAAAAAAGAATCCTAGCATGGGTGGGACCACAGCCCCCTATAGAATATCATAAAAACACTATCCATATAGAACACTGATGAGAATCATCCACCAACCTAATCAATGACTGGCTACATTCAACTCTAAATTCAGCCCATAGGGCTGTAGCAATCTCAAAGTATGGATCTATTTCGATTCCTTCCTCCTGAGTAATTTATTCTTATCACCCCCCCTCCTTAATGGCCCCACGTGTGTGACGTGGAGCGCGGCCAGTCGCTACATGGACATGCGCAGGGTGGTTTTTAGGACGCAGACCACAGCTGAAACCATTGCGTAAAAGGGTGTTCCTGGGTGTGGGTATTTATATGCAATTTTGCCATATGTTTTTATGCTTGGCAAAGACTGTTGCACTGCCGAAACGTTGCTGATTTTTTGTATGCTGTGAAGCTCTAATAAAGATGGAATGATGGGAGATGCTGCCACCGCTGTTTGATTTTCACGTATTCTCTGGCTGATTGGATCCGCGCCTAGTGCGGGGCTGTTGCAACTCCCTACAACAAGGACGGACCGTTGAGTGCTGCTCCTGCACTTTTGTTTCTTCTGAAGGCAATTGGTCACAATTAATTTTATTTAGGGGTATCCGAGTAAAGGGGCTGTATACAAATGCACACTACGCTTTCCAGATGTTTATTTATGAAAAAATTGATATATTTATACATAGTTATTAGATCTCCCCTCAGTCGTCTCTTTTCTAAAGTAAATAACCCTCATTTTGACAATCTTTCTGGGTACAGTAGTCCACCCACTCCAGTTATTACTTTAGTTGCCCTCCCCTGAACGATCTCCAGCTCTGGTATGTCTGCCTTGTTCACAGGAGCCCAGAACTGTACACAGTACTCCATGTGTGGTCTGACTAGCGATTTGTAAAGTGGTAGGACTATGTTCTCATCACGGGCATCTATGCCCCTTTTAATGCAACCCATTATCTTATTGGCCTTGGCAGCAGCTGCCTGACACTGGTTTCTACAGCTTAGTTTGCTGTCCACTAAAATTCCAAAGTCCTTTTCCATGTCAGTGTTACCGAGTGTTTTACCATTTAGTATGTACGGGTGACTTGCATTATTCCTTCCCAAGTGCATAACCATACATTTGTGAGTGTTAAACCTCATCTGCCACTTATCTGTCCAAGCCTCCAACCTATCTAGATCCCTCTGTAGTAGTATACTGTCCTCTTCAGTGTTAATTACTTTACACAGTTTAGTGTCATCTGCAAAAATTGATATTTTCCTGTGCAAGCCTTCTACAAGATCATTAATAAATATATTGTAAATATTTTATTATATTTTTTTCATGGAACAACACTGAAGATATGACACTTTGATACAATGTAAAGTAGTCAGTGTACGGCTTGTTTAACAGTGTAAATTTGGTGTGCCCCAAAAACACACAGCCATTAATGTCTAAACCACTGGCAGCAAAATTGAGATGACCAAATTGTGCCCACAGTGTCAATATTTTGTGTGGCCACCATTATTTTCTAGCACTGCCTTAAAGGGTTTCTGTTATGAGAAAAATCATTATGTAGCTGACTGACATTAGCGATGTGCTAATGTCAGCAGTACATGACAGTATGCTTTATAACTCCCTGTCTGCCGCCGTTCTAAAAAAATAAAGACTTTTAAAATATGCTAATGAGCCGCTAGGTGCTATTAGGGCGTTGCTTCAGCACCTAGAGGCTCAGTCTACGCACCCTTTGGTACGCCCAAGTCCAATTAATTGACTTTCGAGTTCTCCTCAGTGTCCCGTAAATCCCGCGCCGGCCAGTTTAGTATACGGCGCAGGCGCAGTGAGGGAAGGACGCGCTCCTGCTGCCGGCTTCCTTCCTTCGGCGCAGGCGCAGTGAGACGCCCTATGAAAAGATATAATAAAATATTTATAGAAATGAGAGGGATACTCACTTTTGTGAGATACTGTATCATTTTTTTTATATCACATATACTTGCTACTTTGTGTTGGTCTACAACATAAAATCCAATAAAATACATGTAAGGCCTCATGCACACGACTGTGTCCATTTTGCGGATACTGTGCCAACACGGATACTGGCCATGTGCGTTTTGTATTTTGCAGAACGGATTGTCCAGCCCTCAACAGAGCAGTGCTATCCTTGTCCATAATATGGAGAAGAATAGGACAATTTTTTTGCAGGCCGCGAAATGCGGATACGGCAGCTCAGATACAGACCCAAACCAGGGTCGGGTGCATGAGACCTAAGTTTGTGGATGTAATGTGAAAATCTTTTGGAAAAGTTCAAGGGGTATGAATACTTTTTCAAGACGCTGTATGCTCTGCATATGCACTTGGAACAGCCCTTGTGTATATGTTGAACATGTTAACAGTCCCCTTTTACCCAGCAAATGCCAAAAAGAAATTTTATTTTGGCATACACACTGTCTGTGCCCATATTAATAAATGATGGGTATATCCTTTGTGAGCAGATGCTAGTCCCCTCTCTCTCTCTCTCTTGCAAAAAATAAATAAATAAACCCTGTTTATTCAGTAATTTGTTTTTCACCCCTTATTGGCCGAGCCATTTTGCATCTTCGTGACCAGACTGATTTCTGCAAATCTGACATTTGTCACTTTATGTGGGAATAACTTTGGAACGCTTTTACTTATCCAAGCCATTCTGAGATTGTTTTCTCGTGACATATTGTACTTCATGTTAGTGGTAAATTTGAGTCAATATGTTTCAGCTTTATTTATTTAAAAAAATCCAAAATTTACAGAAAATGTGGAAAAATTTATAATTTTTAAAATTTGAATTTCCCTTCTTTTAAGGCAGATAGTGATACTGTACTTTACAAAATAGTTATTACTTTACATTTACCATATGTCTACTTTATGTTGGCCTCATTTTGAAAATGTCATTTTATTTTTTAGGACATTAGAAGGCTTAGAATTTTAGAAGCAATTCTTAAATTTTATAAGAACATTTCTAAAACCCACTTTTTTAAAGACCAGTTCAGTTATGAAGTCACTTTGTGGGCCTTTGTTGCCCCATTTTAGAAACTACACCCCTCAAGTTATTCAAAATTGATGTTGCAAACTTTGTTAACCCTTTAGGTGCTCCACAAGAATTAAAGGAAAATGAAGATGGCATTTGAAAATGTAACTTTTTTGGCAGATTTTCCACTTTAAGAATTTTTTTCCTGTAGCACAGCAATGGTTAACAGCCAAACTAAACTCAATATCTATTACCCTGATTCTGCAGTTTACAGTAACACCCTATATGTGGTTGTCGACTGCTATATGGGCGCACGGCAGAGCTCAGAACAGATGGAGCACAATATGGCTTTTGGAGCAAGATTTAAAGGGAACCTGTCACCGGGATTTTGTGTATAGAGCTGAGGACATGGGTTACTATATGGCCGCTAGCACATCCGCAATATCCAGTCCCATAGCTCTGTGTGCTTTTATTGTGTAAAAAAAAAAAACGATTTGATAGATATGCAAATTTACCTGAGATGAGTCCTGTACGTGAGATAAGTCAGGGACAGGACTCATTTCAGGTTAATTTGCATATGTATCAAATCTTTTTCTTTACACAATAAAAGCACACAGAGCTATGGGGACTAGATATTGTGGATGTGCTAGCGGCCATCTAGCAACCCATGTCCTCAGCTCTATACACAAAATCCCAGTGACAGGTTCCCTTTAACTGGAATTATTTTCAGGTGCTGTGTCACATTTAAAGGCACCCTATGGTACCGCATAGTGTAAACCCCCAAAAGTGACCCCATTTTGGAAACTACACCCCCAAGGAATTTTTCAAGGGGTGTAGTGAGCACTTTAGCCCAATATGATTTTCATAGAATTTACAAACCCTTGGCTGTAAAAAAGAAAAATTACATATTTTACAGAAAAAATTTACTTTAGGCCCAAGTTTTTCATTGTCACAAGAAATAACAGGAGAAAGTCCCCACAAAATGTGTTACCTATTTTCTCCTGAATATGGCAATACCCCATATGTGGTTGCAGACTGCTACATGGGGGCACAGCAGAGCTTAGAAGATGGAGCACATTATGGTTTTTGGAGGTCAGATTTCACTGGGATAATTTTCAGGTGCTGTGTCGCATTTGAAGTTACCCAGAGGTACCCCAAAATGTGACCCCATTTTGAAAACTACATCCCCTAAAGTATTCATCTAGGGGTGTAGTGAGAATTTTGTTATTTTACGGTATTCATCTAGGGGTATAATGAGAATTTATTTTTACATTTTTGGAGTTTGTCTAATTTTCCAAATTATAATTGGCTAATAATATAATGAAATGTGGAGTGTTAAAAAACTGTGGATTGCATAATAAATGTAAAATGGCCAAAAGTGCATAAAAGAGGTAAAAAAATGTTAATTGATAAAATTAACAATCTACGGAAGTATGGTAAATGCCGAAACAATGCTAATAATGCAAAGTCCAGGCTTATCTGGACAGGTTCCACATTGATATATGGTATCCCACCGTATCCCATTCTTGTAACAGACCCTACATCTCTTTTGGGCTCTGCTTTTTATCGCAGTAGGGGGCACCTCTGATGGGAAATGTTGCCCTGAGTTAATTCTGCTGGCATGACTAGATGACACTATCCTGGTTCTGCTCTCCAAATATCACATTTTTTATGATTTGATCTTGAAAATCAAGATATGTTCCTTAGTACCATGCTTTTAGGAACATGACAAAAGAATTATACAGGGCTACTTGCGTAAGGTGGGCTGCAAGTTTCTTATACCAAATGTGGGATTTCCTGACCACGCTATAGAGCTGCAGCATTTGGTCTGCAAGGTCCACCCCACCCATATATTTATTGTAATCCTGTATGCAGACAAGCTTACAGACTGTGGTATTTGTGCCACGCACAGGAACAGTACTGTTACTGTCTGGATGTATAGATGTCATTATGAGGACATCTTGTTTGTCTCAATATTTTACAAGTAAGATGTAAAGGCCCTTTATTTCCCCAGACTTCAATTTTTGGTTGACTAAAGTCTTTTGGCAGGCCTTTTTATTGCGGCGTATGGTGCCACATGCTACTGTCTTTCTGACTCAGAGGCACCTGAAAAGGGGTACGCTAATGTAATAATTGTCGACGTACAAGTAGTAACCCTTATCTAAAAGAGGGTACAAAAGATCCCACAGTATTTTTCCTGCCCCATTGAGGGAGGGGGGGCATTCAGGAGGGCAAAACTTGGTATCTTTGCCCTCATGCACTCTAAATTTATAGGTGTAGCCAGATCTGCTCTCACAGATCTTATACATTTTTAGCCCAAATCTTCCTCTTCCTTGGCAAATATTGAAAAAATTGAAGCCTGCCTTTAAAAAGAACAAGTGACTCGTAGACGGCAATATTTTTTTCTGGGGTGTAGGCCTCTTCAAATTTTTCATTTAAATAATTTATAAGGGGCCGAATTTTATAAAGCCTGCCATGGCTGGGGTCATCACGTAGGGGGCACTGTGTGTTGCCAGCGAAATGAAGATATCACAGGATTGTCTCAAATCGCTGTCTTGTCATTACTTCCCTGTACATGGGGTATTGTACAACACATCAGATGACCAATAAGATCTCATAGTGTTTTTCTATGAGACCCATATTTAGAAGGAGGCCCCAAAATTCTGCCACAACAACAGGGCACCATATGCCATTCTTGGCGCAATATGAGGCGGGGTGACTAGCGATGAATTGAGAAGCGTATAAATTGGTCTGCTCAACCATCAAATTTAGCAGTTCTTCTGATAATAAGATATTTACAAATTCCACCCCCCTAAACCCCATAACATCATAATGGATGCCTGTGACAGAATTCAATTTTGTTAAGATGCCGGAGTCACCGCAAGTATACTTCCGGTGACACTTTCATTTCATGACGTACTGTGCATGTTTATTGTGGTACATACTAGAGATGATCAAACTTGTTGAGGTTTGCCTAATTTTTCAAAAAGTTTGGTTCATCATAACGGAATTGTCTCTGGCCAAACCAAATTGGCTCCAATTGCCCTGAAAATTGGTATATAACAGCCTCATGTTATCTCTTTTCATTCATATTTTATGAATTTTTACTTTTTCTACCCCCAACCTCCCATCTTCCCAAGCTCTTGAAAGCAATGACAGCAATTGTAAATCCTGTCTGAATGACACTGACATACATAGCTATGGGTAAATGCACATTTGATAGCATTAACAAAGAGCATATTTAACCCGTAGGCCACCTAGGCCATACATGTAAAGCGCCATACATCTATCAGCGGCAGGGACTCGGCTGTTGCTGACAGCCGAATCCCTGCTGTATATGTCAGCATCGGTGAATACACTGAGGCCAACGTATTAATCCCTTGTATGCTACGGTCAACACTGACCACAGCATATACGGGGTTTGCAAAGGGTATGAGATTCCTCTCTATCAGGTCCCCGTGCTGCAGTGATGGGGACCTGATGGCTGCTATAGCAGCCCGATGCTTTGCACAGGTGTGAGATGGGGAAACAGCTCCCATTGCCTGAACACTGTTTGTGTAGATTAAATTAAATGATCTGGACTGACATTCTGCTGCTTGGCCACAAGATGCCGCTGTTTCCTAAACACAGCTACAGATTGCATATATTTCCATATTCATGAGAGGTGGAGTTACACAGAGACTGGAGAGGAAGTGAAAGGAAGCAGCCATCTTAGAGGGAGCTGAGACTGAGGAACTGTGTCAGCAGAGGATCCTAAGGCATCCAGGTGTGAGAGCATTCCTCAGTGACCAGAGCTGCAGCTAAGTGAAGCTGATTCTGTCCAAGACCCTGATCCTGTCCAAGAACGCTGATGAGAGCTGAGGAGCAAAGCTACATACACTGTGGGACTGCATGCTTGTTGGAGAGGCACTTGTTCTGTTCAGAGTCACCAACGGATGCAGAGCAGAGCCGGGTCGGTAAGATCGTGCACGCTCCTCATTGCAGTTTTGGTGCCTAGAGACTGAGAAAAGGCCTGTAGTTAGTTAGATAGGGTCTCTGTTTGTGTCTCTGATTGTTCATTGCAAGGACTCCATAATTTAACCCCTTCAGGACCATGGACGAGTATACTCGTCCTGGAGCAACTGTACTTAGCGCTCCAGGACGAGTATACTCGTCCTGGCATTAGACTGTCACCATGTCTGCAGACATGGTGACAGCGCTGAGTGCCGGCTGTTACACACAGCCAGGCACTCAGGCTCAATGCCGAGGGGGGTCCTGTGACCCCCCCATATCGGCGATTGCTGCAAACCGCAGGTCAATTCAGACCTGCGGTTTGCATCGCTTTATGTAGTTTCTGATCAGAATCCTAAAAATGGCCAAAATAAAAAAAATTTAACCCCCCCTGCACCCCTGAATTTATTTATGTGGCGGGGTGCAGTGGGGCGGTTTGTGGGCGGTGCGGGGCGGTGCGGCAATTGCGGGTCCCCCGCCCGCCTCCCGCTAAATTTTCATTGGTGGGTCAGTGGTACCAGAGTGTCAGCACATTGCTGAAACTCTGGTATAAAAGGCTGACATCGCTGCGACCGCGGTATGGAAAGGGTTATGTCAGGGAGCTCCCCCCCTCTGCCATCGGGGGGATGCTGTGCCTTTGCAGCCCCCAGATGGATGGGGGGACAGAGGGAGGGAACTCTCCTCCTTCCCCTTCCCCGTCTGCTCAGTTGTGGCAGACGGGAAAGGTTCCCATGGCAACAGGATGCCTTCTCAGGCGTCCTACTGTCCATGGTGCTGAACAGATCTATGCTAAAAGCATAGATCTGTTCAGTGTAAGTAAAATACAGTACAGTACAATATATATTGTACTGTATTATACAGACATCACACCCACTGGATCTTCAAGAACCAAGTGGGTCTGGGTCCAAAAAATGTAAAAAAAAGATAATAAAAATATTTATCATTGAATAAAAAATAAAATAAAAAATAGACTACACATATTAGGTATCGCCGCGTCCATAACGACCTGATCTATAAAACGGTCATGTTACTTTCCCCGCATGGTGAACGCTATAAAAATAAAAAAATAAAAACTATCAGGAAATTGAAATTTTGCCCACCTTACTTCCCAAAAAAGGTAATAAAAGTGATCAAAAGAGTCGCATGTACGCCGAAATAGTACCAATCAAACCGTCACCTCATCCCGCAAAAAATGAGCCCCTACATGAGACAATGGCCCAAAAAAGTAAAAAAAACTATGGGGACACTATAACATGATTTTTTTTGTTTCAAAAATGATATTATTGAGTAAAACTTACATAAATAAAAAAAGTATACGTATTAGGTATCGCCGCGTCCGTATCAACCAGCTCTATAATAATATCACATGAACTAACCCCTCAGATGAACACCGTAAAAAATAAAAACTGTGCTAAATAAACAATTTTTTGTCACCTTACATCACAAAAAGTATAATAGCAAGCAATCAAAAAGTCATATGCACCCCAAAATAGTGCCAATAAAATCGCCATCTCATCCCACAAAAAATGAGATCCTACTTTAGATATTCGCCCAAAAACTGAAAAAACTATGGCTCTCAGACTATGGAGACACTAAAACATATTTTTTTTGTTTCAAAAATGAAATCATTGTGTAAAACTTACATAAATAAAAAAATTGCATACATATTAGGTATCGCCGCGTCCGTGACAACCTGCACTATAAAAATACCACATGATCTAACCTGTCAGATGAATGTTGTAAATAACACAAAAAAAACGGTGCCAAAAAAGCTATTTCTTGTTACCTTGCCTCACAAAAAGTGTAATATAGAGCAACCAAAAATCATATGTACCCTAAACTAGTACCAACAAAACTTCCACCCTATCCCGTAGTTTCTAAAAAGGGGTCACTTTTTTGGAGTTTTTACTCTAGGGGTGCATCAGGGATGCTTCAAATGGGACATGGTGTCCAACAAAACTGTCTAGCAAAATCTGCTTTCCAAAAACCGTATGGCATTCCTTTCCTTCGGCGCCCTGCCATGTGCCCGTACAGTGGTTTACGACCACATATGGGGGGTTTCTGTAAACTACAGAATCAGGGCCATAAATAATGAGTTTTGTTTGGCTGTTAACCCTTGCTTTGTAACTGGAAAAAAAAATAGTAAAATGGAAAATTTGCCCAAAAATTGAAATTCTGAAATGTCATCTCTATTTGCCAATAACTCTTGTGGAACACCTAAAGGGTTAACAACGTTTGTAAAATCTGTTTTGAATACCTTGAGGGGTGTAGTTTCTTAGATGGAGTCACTTTTATGGAGTTTCTACTCTAGAGGTGCATCAGGGGGGCTTCAAATGGGACATGGTGTCCAAAAAAAACTGTCTAGCAAAATCTGCCTTTCCAAAACCGTAAGGCATTCTTTTCCTTCTGTGTCCTATCGTGTGCCCGTACAGTGGTTTACGGACACATATGGGGCGTTTCTGTAAACTACAGAATCAGGGCCATAAATAATGAGTTTTGTTTGGCTGTTAACCCTTGCTTTGTAACTGGAAAAAAAATTGTTAAAATTGAAAATATGCCAAAAAAGTGAAATTTTTTAATTGTATCTGTATTTTCCATTAATTCTTGTGGAACACCTAAAGGGTTAAAAAAAGTTTGTAAAATCAGTTTTGAATACCTTGAGGGGTGTAGTTTCTAGAATGGTGTCATTTTTGGGTGGTTTCTATTATATAAGCCTCACAAAGTGACTTCAGACCTGAACTGGTCCCTAAAAATTGGGTTTTTGAAAAGTTCAGAACAATTTCAAGATTTGCTTCCAAACTTCTGAGCCTTGTAACATCCCCAAAATATAAAATATCATTCCCAAAATGATGCAAACATGAAGTAGACATATGGGGAAAGTAAAGTAATAAATATGTTTGGAGGTATTACTATGTATTATAGAAGTAGAGACATTGAAACTTGGAAATCTGCAATTTTTTACAAATTTCTGGTAAATTTGGTATTTTTTTTATAAATATATATTTTTTTTTTACTTCATTTTACCAGTGTCATGAAGTACAATATGTGCCGAAAAAACAACCTCAGAATGGCCTGGATAAGTTAAAGCGTTTTAAAGTTATCACCACTTAAAGTGACACTGGTCAGATTTGCAAAAAATGGCCTGGTCCTTAAGGTGAAAAATGTGAAAATGAGCCGGGTCCTTAAGGTGTTAAAGTGATATTTCACACTGGAGCTGATAAACTTCCCACAAACTCAAGCCAGGCTGATGTTTTGCTCAGGAGGAATACTCAGGCATATGCTACAAGACCAGTTATGGAAGGGGAAATACTGTAGAGCTTTGTAAGATTTTAAGCTGTTGTGCTGCATCGCCACGGTATTTCGGTGGTTCACATGCGGTGGGACTGCTCGCCCAATGAGAAACACGCTACAGTGTTTGGGGCCTGGGCAGTTCCCCCATGTTGGCCAATTCATTTCTGTGATTTTGTTTTATATGTATTGAATGTGCCTTTATCTGGCAATTGAACATTCTTTAAAAAGAAAAAGAAAATTGCACCTGGGAATCTCCATCACATGGTCTGATATGGGTGTGGCTTACAGTCTTGCTGTGTTCACATTGCATTAGTTGTCCTGCTATGCAGTTGTGTGGAAGCTTGGCTGTGAGCTGGATTTCATCACCTTCAGACCGTGTTCACACCATAGTTAGAGTAGTGGTAGGACCCCTTGCCATGCTGAGTGACCGTGACGTGGTGCATGTGGGCTCCGATATCTTCCTGACAGGAATATATTGGCAAAAGTCTCAGCTTTTAATATCTGCTTGTATGGCCAGCTAGTATAGTCAGTGGTATATCTGTTTGGTGCATTTTCTTCAGTGATTTATATAATTGTATTTTCATCCGCACAATGCTCTGGTTTGTGTAGGATGCTTTTGTGGTGCATGTGGACCGCGCTGGCGTCCTCCTTTGCATGCATTATTTGCTCGGGATGGTCGTTTGCTGCGGTCCACATGCGGTGGGACTGCTCCCCTAATGAGAAACACGCTACAGTGTTTGGGGTTTGAGCAGCTCCCCCATACTTGCCACGGTATTTCGGTGGTTCACATGCGGTGGGACTGCTCGCCCAATGAGAAACACGCTACAGTGTTTGGGGCCTGGGCAGTTCCCCCATGTTGGCCAATTCATTTCTGTGATTTTGTTTTATATGTATTGAATGTGCCTTTATCTGGCAATTGAACATTCTTTAAAAAGAAAAAGAAAATTGCACCTGGGAATCTCCATCACACGGTCTGATATGGGTGTGGCTTACAGTCTTGCTGTGTTCACATTGCATTAGTTGTCCTGCTATGCAGTTGTGTGGAAGCTTGGCTGTGAGCTGGATTTCATCACCTTCAGACCGTGTTCACACCATAGTTAGAGTAGTGGTAGGACCCCTTGCCATGCTGAGTGACCGTGACGTGGTGCATGTGGGCTCCGATATCTTCCTGACAGGAATATATTGGCAAAAGTCTCAGCTTTTAATATCTGCTTGTATGACCAGCTAGTATAGTCAGTGGTATATCTGTTTGGTGCATTTTCTTCAGTGATTTATATCGCAGGCTAGGCCCTACTACACACCCATACAGTTAATCTTGTTTTTTTAGGCCCCCTTCACATGGGTGAGTTTTCCATGTGGGTGCAATGTGTGAGGTGAACGCATTGCACCCGCACTGAATCCAGACCCATTCATTTCTATGGGGCTGTGCATACGAGCGGTGATTTTCATGCATCACTTGTGCGTTGCGTGAAAATCGCAGCAAGCTCTATTTTGGGGCGTTTTTCACGCAACGCAAGCCCCATAGAAGTGAATGGGGCTGCGTAAAAATCGCAAGCATCCGCAAGCAAGTGAGGATGTGGTGAGATTTTCACGCATGGTTGCTAGAAGACGATCAGGATGGAGACCCGATCATTATTATTTTCCATTATAACATGGTTATAAGGGAAAATAATAGCATTCTTAATACAGAATGCATATTACAATAGGGCTGGAGGGGTTAAAAAAAGAAAAAATAATTTAACTCACCTTAATCCACTTCTTCGCGCAGCCCGGCTTCTCTTCTGCCTTCATCTGTGAGGAAAATGACCTGTGGTGACGTCACTGCGCTCATCACATGGCCCATCACATGATCCATCACCATGGTGCTGGATCGTGTGATGGACCATGTGTCAGGTGAATGCTGTAAAAATTATTGCCTGAAAATTATTTCAGTGAAGGCTGCCCTTCAAAAGCCTTATGCACCATAAGGCTTTTGGAGGGCAGCCTTCACTGAAATAATTTTCAGGCAATAATTTTTCAGGCAATGAGTCCTACCAGGTGCCAAAAAGCTGTTTATTACCACATGTGATATGTTGCCATATTCAGGAGAAAAAGGGTGGGTGAAAATAAAAATCTGGTTCTACAAAAGCATTTTAGTTGAAATAAATGTAATTTTCAATAGGAACACATCAAACCAGCTAGCCCCAGAACTGCTACGAGATTTTGCCTGTTATTGCACACCACAAGGCCAGGCTTGAGGCTCAGCGGCACCAACCACTCATCGGCCTGTTGTTCCATGCCCGTCCACAGCTCCTGCGCATTGTGGGTATTTAACCAAACAGATGAGTTTCAACGGCATCCCGCATCTGTGCAGGAGCAAGGACGCGGCCTGCAGCCACGTCTCCATGGGGACCAGGGGGCGGGGAGGACCCGGCCGCACATGCCTCCTCAGCCCGGCCGGCATCCTCAAAGCTGAAAGAGCTACTGAGCGCTAATCGCAATTTATCGTCGCTCAGATGGTTTGGGCTGGACTTGGGTCACGTGACGTTGGCCACGTCATGTTACCCACTTGTTATGCTATTTAAACAGGCAGCCTGCTGGCCACAGGTTGCCAGTAAATGGTCTTGTTACCCTCACCAGCATTTTCGTATTGTGCATTGTGTGTGTTTTAACCTCAACCTTGTGACCTCCCTGGAATTGACTTGACCTCTTGGCTTCAGACGCCGGATTGTGTTTTGACTTCGTTATTGGATTGCTTTCTGTGTACCTGCGTGACCTCCTGGTTTTGTCTTTGGCTTGTCTGGCTCTGTTACGGTACTTCTGGTATCTTCTTAGGCCCCTGCACATATCTAAGTGAGGTTAGGACGGGCCGTGCAATAAGGCAGGGACAGACGTGGGGTGGAGTTTAGGGCTGCACTTATTCCTATCCTCTGTCGTGACAGATTCACATGCCTTACCTATACCATGGACCCTATGCGAGTCCTCACGGACCAGATGCAGGATTTGACGGAGAGGCTACAGTGGCAGGAATTGCACCAGGCTCCTCCGCTCAAAATCTTGAACCTCAGTATTTCCTGACATTTAAAGAAAGTTGCAAGCTTTATTTTCGTTTACGTCCACATTCTTCGGGTTTCGAACAGCAAAGAGTAGGCATTATCATCTCTTTGCTGCAGGGAAATTCCCGTGGACTCTCCCTGCTGAAATACCGCTGAAGCAATTTTTCAGGCCTTAGATAGGTCGACGGTGGCAGAGTCCCAGTTAAAGTCGCTTTGTCAGGGGGATAGACCTGTTGAGGAGTACTGCATCCAGTTCCGGAGATGGTGCATTTCCTCTGGCTGGAATTAACCAGCACTTAGGTGTCAATTCAGGCCTGGACTCTCCGATGAACTGAAGGAGATGTTGGTCTGTTATCCCACCCTTGATACTTTAGAACAGACTATGACCCTAGCTGTCAGACTAGATTAACGTATGAGGGAAAGACGGCGAGAACTTCTTACTTTTCCACAGGTGGTAGTCAAACCGGACTATTCACCCTTGAGAGTCAAGTTGGAAAGTAGCCTAGAAGAACACATGCAACTTGGGATGACCAGGAGGGATCTTAGACATTAAAAGGGTGTCTGTTTCTTCTGTGGAGAATCTGATCACTGGGTAGGGCTTTCCACCAAAATTCTGATGATCAGAAGGATAAAGTACTCTCAGAGGTAGTAAAAGAGAAAGTATTGTTGCCGGTGATTATTTCTCTGGGCTCGTGTAAAGGGTCTGTGAAGGCATTCATTGATTCTGGGTCCGCCTCTAATTTTATCGATATAATATAATTTTGCCTTGTCATTGGGGTTACCTATTTTGTCTCTTCCCAAGCCTATACACATTATAGCTATTGATTCCACTCCTTTGGTGGGCGGTACTGTGGAATATTGAACACCTGAGGTAACCTTGATGGTGGGGGTTAGTCATATGGAGAGTTGTTTCTTTTTGATATTAAAAAAATTTACCTGTGGAAGTAGTTTTGGGCATGCCCTGGCTTCAAATTCATAATCTAATTATCAACTGGTCCACGGGTGAATTAGAGAAATGGGGATGAAAGTGTGAGTCATGCTGTTTACCGGTTATTCAAGCTGGAATCGCTTCTGAATCGAATAACCTGACCCCTTCCATCAGTGACTTCAGTGCTGTGTTTTCCAAGTCTGATGCTGAGTTCCTTCCCCCTCATAGACCGTATGAATGTGCTATTGAACTTATTCCAGGATCCAAGTACCCTAAGGGTTGTATTTATAATCTATCTGGCCCTGAACGGAGGTCTATGAGGGACTATCTGAAGGAAAGTTTACAAAAAGGTCATATTAGACCTCCTATGGAGGCAGGATTCTTCTGTTGAAAAAAAGATGGTGGATTTAGACCTTAAGATGGTGGATTAAGACCGTATTAATTATCGAGAGTTAAACAAAATTACTATAAAAAATCAATACCCTTTGTTGTTGTTTCCAGACCTGTTTAATCAGGTCCTTGGAGCCCAATGGTTCACTAAACTCAACCTCAGGGAAGCATATAATCTCATTCGTATCAAGGAGGGGGATGAATGGAAAACTGGTTTTAATACCCCTGAGGGGCATTATGAATATCTAATGATGCCATTTGGTTTAAGCAATGCCCCAGCGATTTTCCAGAATTTTGTTAATGACATTTTCACGCAATTTATTGGAAAATGTTTGAGCCTGACTAGAAAATAGTGCGGACGGAGGATAAAAGAGCATTTTTCATACTTCTGCCTCATCAGAATGCAGTAAGAAAATCATCATTAGAAACTCACTGCCGGCTACTTGAAGGTACTGCTGGTGGTTTGGGATGGCTTTTGCTGCTGACAGGTTCCCTTTAACAACAAGGTGAATTCATCTATTGGTATGTCTCCTTTTTACTGTAATCTTGGTTTTCACCCGCAATTTAGTTCATTTTCGCAGCCCTCTTCGCAAATTCCAGAGGCTGATGTAATGGCTAGAGAACTGTGCACAGTCTGGGCTCAGGTTCAGTCGAACCTGAGAAAAGTCCAGGAGATTCAGAAAAGTAACGCAGATAAAAAGCTCTCGAGGAGTAGATTTTGAGTTGGGTGATAAAGTGTGGTTGTCCACCAAGAATTTGTCTTTGAAGGTACCTTGGAATAAGTTTGCACCACGGTTCATTGGGCCTTATGAGATTGTGGGCATTATTAATCCTGTATCTTTTAAGTTAAGATAAGGCTACTTTCACACTTGCGCTTGATCGGATCCGTTCAGAACGGATCCGTCTGCATTAATAACTTAGAAAAATTTCTAAGTGCGCAAGATGCCTGAGCGGATCCATTCAGACTTTCAATGTAAAGTCAATGGTGGACGGATCCGCTTGAAGATTGAGCCATATGGTGTCATCTTCAAGCGGATCCGTTCCCATTGACTTACATTGTAAGTCTGAACGGATCCGCTCGCCTCCGCACGGCCAGGCGGACAGCTGAACGCGCGGCCAGCATCCTCCTTGCTGAACAAAGTACTGATTAGAGTTGAGCAAACCCGAACTGTAAAGTTTGGGTACGTACCGAGCTTTAGGTTTTTCGGCACCTGGACCCGAACCCGAACATTTACGTAAAAGTTCAGGTTCGGTGTTCCGCGCTTTCTTGGCGCTTTTTGAAAGGCTGCACAGCAGCCAATCAACAAGCGTCATACTACTTGCCCCAAAAGGCCATCACAGCCATGCCTACTATTGGCATGGCTGTGATTGGCCAACTGCAGCATGTGACCCAGCCTCTATTTAAGCTGGAGTCACATAGCGCTGCCCGTCACTCTGCTCGGATTAGTGTAGGGAGAGGCTGCAGCTGCTGTGAGGGAGAGATCAGGGAGAAGTCTTATCAAGAACTGCTTTTTTACTCAGCAATCTACTGCAAATGTGTTTTGTGGGTGCAGTGCACAATTTTTTTAAGCCTGCCCTGAAGCCAACTACTGCTGAAAACAAACTTTTTTTTACTTCAGTTTGTCAATATCAATACACAATTTTCAGCCATTTTATGTAACGATAGTGCAGTAGTACAGGCTATCTGCATGTCTGCAAGTCCAGAAATACAGCTTTTTGCTTACTGGGATAAAAAAAAACCTTTTTAATCTAGGATTAGACAAGCATAAGTGACTGTCACATTTAGGCCAGAAATACGGCTTTTTAGTTACTGCGGTGAAAAAACCCTCTGATAAATACTGCACATCTGGGATTAGACATGCATAAGTGACTGTAACATTTAGGCCAGAAATACAGCTTTTTGGTTGTTGGGGTGAAAAAACCCTCTGATATATACTGTACATCTGGGATTAGACATGCATAAGTGACTGTCACATTTAGGCCAGAAATACGGCTTTTTGGTTACTGGGGTGAAAAAACCCTCTGATATACTGCACATCTGGGATTAGACTTGCATAAGTGACTGTCACATTTAGGCCAGAAATACGGCTTTTTGGTTACTGGGATGAAAAAACCCTCTGCTATATACTGCACATCTGGGATTAGACGTGCACAAGTTACTGTGAAATTTTGGCCACAAATACCGCTGTCATATAGAGTAAAAAAGTATTTAGTGCATTACCCTACATCAGGGTTTTTATTGGCGGTTAATTATTTTTAACAGACTTAATCACTTTTTACTTTGCTTTGTGAACGCTAACTATGAGGCAAACATCTAATAAGGGACGCGGTCAAGTACGTGGTGGTGGTGTTGGTGGAGCCTCTGGTGCAGGGAGAGGACGTGGCTGTTCTGCCACAGCTACACGTCCTACTGAACCCACTACCTCAGGTCCCAGTAGTCGCCAGAATCTACAGCGATATTTGGTCGGGCCTAATGCCGTTCTAAGGATGGTAAGGCCTGAGCAAGTATATGCGCTAGTCAATTGGGTGGCTGACAGTGGATCCAGCACGTTCACATTATCTCCCACCCAGTCTTCTGGAGAAAGTTCACAGGTGGCGCCTGAAACCCATGCCGATCAGTCTGTCACATCACCCTGTGCATATCGGGGAACCTGTCTGAGCCTCAAGTCATGCAGCAGTCTCTTATGCTGTTTGAAGACTCTGCTGGCAGGGTTTCCCAAGGGCATCCACCTAGCCCTTCCCTAGGGGTGGAAGACATAGAATGCACTGACGCACAACCACTTATGTTTCCTGATGAGGACATGGTAATACCACCTCAGCACGTCTCTGATAATGACGAAACACAGGTGCCAACTGCTGCGTCTTTCTTCAGTGTGCAGACCGAAAAGGAGGTCAGGGAGGAAGACTAAGTGGAAGACGATGCAGGGGACGATGAGCTCCTAGACCCCATATGGAATGAAGGTCGTGCCACTGACTTTCATAGTTCGGAGGAAGAGGCAGTGGTGAGACTGAGCCAACAGCATAGCAAAAGTGGGAGCAGGGTGCAAAAGCAGAGCAGCCATCGCCAAAATAGTTTGCCTGCTACTGGCCACCATCACCAGGGACCGAGCACACCAAAGGCAGCTTCAAGGATTTCCCTGGCATGGCACTTCTTCACACAATGTGCTGACGACAAGACCCTAGTGGTTTGCACGCTGTGCCATCAGAGCCTGAAGCGAGGCATTAACGTTCTGAACCTTAGCACAACCTGCATGACCAGGCATCTAAATGCGAGACACGGGCTGCAGTGGAGCAAGCACCTTCAAAACCAAGAAAGGGCTCAGGCCCCTCCTGCTCCCTCTTCTGCTGCTGCCTCAGCCTCTTGCTCCACCTCTGGAGGAACGTTGGCACCTGCCGCCGAGCAAACAAAGGATGTGCCACCAACACCACCTCCGTCACCAAGCATGTCCACCATGTCACACGGAAGCGTTCAGCTCTCTATCTCACAAACCTTTGATAGAAAGTGTAAATTCCCACCTAGCCACCCTCGATCCCTGGCCCTGAATGCCAGCAATTCTAAACTACTGGCCTTTGAAATGCTGTCATTCAGGCTGGTGGAGATGGACAGCTTCAAACAGCTCATGTCGCTTGCTGTCCCACAGTACGTCGTTCCCAGCCGCCACTACTTCTCCAGGAGAGCCGTGCCCTCCCTGCACAACCAAGTATCGGATAAAATCAAGTGTGCACTGCGCAACGCCATCTGTGGCAAGGTCCACCTAACCACAGATACGTTGACCAGTAAGCACAGCCAGGGACGCTATATCTCCCTAACTGCACACTGGGTAAATGTAGTGGTGGCTGGGCCCCAGGCGGAGAGCAGTTTGACGCACGTCCTTCCGCAGCCAAGGATCGCAGGGCATCATTCTCTGCCTCCTGTTGCCTCCTCTTCCTACTCGACTTCCTCCTCCTCTTCTATCTCCTCCTCATCCGGTCAGCGACAGACCTTCACCACCAACTTCAGAACAGCCGGGGTAAACGTCAGCAAGTCGTTCTAAAGCTGATGTGTTTGGGGTATAGAACAACAGACCGATGAGTAGTTGCTGCCAGTGAGCCTCAAGCCCGGCCTGGTGGTGTGCGATAATGGTGAAATCTCGTTGCAGCTCTGGGACTAGCCGGTTTGACGCACATCCCTTACCTGGCGCATGTGCTGAATTTGGTGGTAAATAAATTCATTCGCAACTTCCCAGACATGTCAGAGCTGCTGCATAAAGTGCGGGCCATCTGTGCGCTCTTCCGGCGTTCTCATCCTGCCACGGCTTGGCTGTCTGCTCTACAGCATAACTTCGGCCTTCCCGCTCACTGCCTCATATGTGACGTGCCCACCAGGTGGACCTCCACCTTGCACATGCTGGAGAGACTGTGCGAGCAGCAGCAGGCCATAGTGGAGTTTCAGCTGCAGCACGCACGGGTGAGTTGCTCTGCGGAACAGCACCACTTCACCACCAATGACTGGGGTTCCATGCGAGATCTGTGTGCCCTGTTGCGCTGTTTCGAATACTCCACCAACATGGCCAGTGGCGATGACGCCGTTATCAGCGTTACAATAACACTTCTATGTCTCCTTGAGAAAACACTTAGGGCGATGATGGAAGAGGATGTGGCCCAAGACGAGGAGGAGGAAGAGGGCTCATCTCTAACACTTTCAGGCCAGTCTTTTAGAAGTGGCTCAGAAAGAGGATTTTTGCAACAGCAGAGGCCAGGTACAAATTTGGCCAGCCAGGGCCCACTACTGGAGGAGGATGGGGATGAAGCATGTTCACAGCGGGGTGGCATCAAACGCAGATCGGGCCCATCACTGGTGCGTGGCTGGGGGATACGGAGGACGCAGACGATATGCCTCCCACAGATGACAGCTTGTCCTTACCACTGGGCAGCCTGGCACACATGAGCGACTACATGCTGCAGTGCCTGCGCAATGACAGCAGAGTTGCCCACATTTTAACGTGTGCTGACTACTGGGTGGCCACCCTGCTGGATCCCCGTTACAAAGACAATGTGCCGTCCTTAATTCCCTCACTGGAGCGTGATCGGAAGATGCGCGACAACAGGCGCACGCTGGTAGACGCGTTTCTGAGACATTCGCGGCTGACGCCGGGGGACAGGTGGTAGCACAAGACGAAGGCAGGGGAGGAGGAAGAGGTCGCCAACGCAGCTGTGTCAGTGCCAGCGCCTCAGATGGCAGGGTTAGCATGGCCGACATGTGGAAAAGCTTTGTCACCTCGCCGTAACAACCGGCCCCAACTGCTGATATGGAGCGTGTTAGCAGGAGGCAACATTTGAACAACATGGTGGAACAGTACCTGTGCACACGACTACACGTACTGACTGATGGTTATGGCCAGAGCTTGCCCTGTATGCCTTGGAGGTGCTGGCCTGCCCTGCAGCCAGTGTACTCTCTGAACGTGTATTTAGCACGGCAGAAGGCGTCATTACAGACAGATGCAGCCGCCTGTCCACAGCCAACGTGAACAAGCTCACGTTCATTAAAATGAACCTTGTGCAGAATAGACAGTTCTAACAGCCTCAACCATTCATCCTTGTACTCAAGTGCACTTATTTCTTTTTTTTTTATATGTCTCAATATTTTGGGGGATACCCCTATGTAAAAATGCAAACTAACACACATCTGTGTCGCCGCCGCTTCCACCTAGACCGCCACGTGAGCCTACACTGCCGCATCCACCCATTCACCGCCTCTTCAACCTCTTCCTCCTACATCATTCCTAATTTATATTTTTTTTAAGGTCTTTTATGTTTTTTTAATTCATTTCCCTACATTTTGCTGCCTTTTGCAGCCCTCTAGCTCTTTCCATGACATTTTTACAGCCATTTTAGTGCCAAAAGTTCAGGTCCCCAATGACTTCAATGGGGTTCGAGTTCGGGTCACAAACCCCAATTTTTTTTTCAAGTTCGGCCGAACCTGCCAAACCCGAACATCCAGGTGTCCGCTCAACTCTAATCAGCAGCTCTTCAAAAATATATATGAGGGTGATAAGGGACAACTGCACCATGAATTGTATGAGCTGCCACTGCCCGACCTGGAAACAACAAATGCTCCCTGATGAGGCAGTCTGGTGCATGGCAATATTGTTCAAGGCTTTCCACTGCTTGTACAGATGCTCGAGCATGAGCAATGTTTAATTTCAGCAAGTTGGAATATCTCAGATTAAATGGTTTAGATGCAGACCATTCTGACGCTGCAAGTCCAGGAAAGCGTTCATCACTACGTGAGCATGGGAAAAAAAGGAACAGTTTTACGGACATTGCCAGCACCTTGTGCAAGCCAGTGCATTTTAAAAAAATGCCACGTAGGGAGCATTTCTTATTTTCCTCAGGTACATGGCATCCATTGTTGGTGTGGTGACAGCCAGTGGTTTGCTGCGTGATGTACTTTAGCAACTGCTTGCCGGTATGGATACTATCACCCAGGCCGATCAACTGTGACACCGTATGGCAATGGTGATAGGGGGGAAAGCGGTTTGGGAGCAATGCTGTGCCATGATGCTGTTTGGGCCAGGACCATGTCCATAGAAGAGGAGGCGGAGGAGGCAGATAGGTGCCTGCTGTGCAAAATAGCCCGATATATCATTGGGGGGTCAAAAGGACCTGAGCATGTTTCTGGGGTGCTGCCTCTTCACTGCCGCAAAAAACATTGACGCAGTGGGCTTTGAAAAACATTTACTGTCCCTGCCCATAACAGCTGCTTCAGGTGTCTATTGTGGAGGGCAGCTTGCCACACAGTGTGAATCACAAGAAGTGGTCCCAATTCTCTGCCACAAGAGAGCAGAAGACACTACTACAATGGTATTGCAGCGACTGCACCGCCAGAAACATAGATGGGGGTTAAGCTTGTAGAGAAGCTAATTGCTGGTGGAGAAAAGTTTTTTATGGCCAAACATTCATTTATAGATGTCTCACGATGGAGCCGAGGACAAGGAAGTCTTATCAGGAAAAGAAGAAGGTGATAATGCTTGGGGATGCTGGTTGGCTGCAACAATGAGGACCAGGAGAAGAAGAACAGACTTGCACACGCCTGTGGCTTTAGGTACCATAGAAAAAAAACACCATATGAGACCTAACAGACCAACAGTGTCAGCGACATCACCAGATCCCGAAGCAGATGTGGCCTTGGCTCTTCTTTGGGAGGTACGTTGCCTCTGCTTTTTATTGCTGCCGCCACCGCACTTCTCCACTGATGTTGCCTCCTCCTCAGCAGCCTGATCCGGCTCCCAGGTCTTGTCACTGTTATCACCATCAACACGGCTATGCCTGTGGTCCTCAACCTCCTCCCGAACCTCCTTCTCAGGGCAGCAAGTAGACTTTCTTGACTATATGCCATAAGGCATGGTGGGGTTTTCTTGCTACTTCTTAAAAAAAAAAAGGAAGGTGCCTCACTAGGAAGAGGCTGCAAGGAGGAGGATCAGGAAGAACGCTGTGACCCCTGGCTTTACGAAATGGTGTCAGACACCCAAGTCACCTCCATGTCATCCTTTTGCAACTGAGAGGACTGAGTGCTCCAATCCACAATCTCATACTCTTTCACCTCAATGATAATGTTTTGAATTTATGAAGCCAGGGACAACTGTGGACTACTACTACTACTTCTGGCTGCATAGCTGGTGCTGCCACTAGACACATTCTGGCTTTGAGTCTTTTGCTGGGAACCCTTCCATAGCCCTGACATTTTTGCGCCTCACAGATAATGTTGTGCGCTACCCTGTGTATTGGTGTAGTAACCAAGTATATGCTGGTTTTAATAATTTCAACAACTTCCAAAAAAATCTGATTGGAACCTTGTTAAAACGTATTTAGGCCTAAATGTATTGCTGTAGTAATTGCCTTTATGTGAGTTTGAATAAATTCAGTAATACCTCCCAAAAAAATGATTAGAATTAGAACCATGTGGAGACAGAAGTAAACAGAAACAGATGATTGAGGCCTGATGCCTAATATCACATTATCACTCACAGATAATTTTGTGCACTACCCTGTTTATGGATGTACTGATCAAAAATTGGAACTGTGTGGAGACGGAAACAGATAGTTGAGGCCTGGCGCCTAATATCATGTTATCACTGACAGATAATATTGTGTGCTACTCTGTGCATTGGTGTAGTGATCAGCTATATGCTGGTTTTAATAAATTCAAAAACTTCCCCCCCACAAAAAAATTGGAACTCTGTGGAGATAAAAATGTATGGATTTAATCTTAAAATTACATAATCAATCACTGATATTTTTTTTCTCTACCCTGCATAATTTATATGGTTTATAAAAAAAAAAACATGTGAGATGAGATGGAGATGAGATGGAGTTGGGACTGGTATTTTAGGTTTTTTTACTCAGATTTTAAATTATAGAATGATGGTAGAACACGTGTTGAACAGTTTTGTACTTATTCAAACCTCACCCCCCACCAAAAAAAGGTTTCAGTTAAAATGGGGAAAAAATGAAAATAATGCATACAATTCCATTCCCTGGAAGTAGAAAACAAAAGTAATAGTTTTTTTTTCTGACTGTCCCTGACTCCCTAAGATCATTTTTCTGGGAGATACTGTAAGACCCATCCACCCTCATTCACACCCCAGCACAGAAGGACATTCTGCTTGTTCTGTAGGGTACCTCCTTGCCTGCTGCAGCACTGATTGGCTCATCCAAGCTGTCTGTCGGTATGTGAGCCAAACAGGGCAAGCCCCCCCCCCCCCACCCACTCCCTCTTATGGTCATGTGAGCAGCCTTATTCTTCCTTCCTAGTGCTTTGTTCCCACCAACATATGCAGTAAAATGGTGCTACAAACCTGGTTCGTTATGGACTAGTTCACTTATCTTTACCGGAAACTATAGGCAGGTAAGTCTAACATCTGTCATAGGTAAACTGTTCGGTTTTCTAAGAGATGCTATCCTGGAGTATCTTGATGAAATTAAGCATATAATGCTATATTAGCACCGATCGGTCCTGTCAAACTAATTTAATCAGTTTCTATGAGGGGTTAAGTTCTAGACTTGACTGCGGCGAGTCAATGAATGTCATATATCTTGACTTCTCCAAAATACTGTACCACATAAAAGGTTACTATATAAAATGAGAACGTTTGGACTGGAGGGAAATCTGTGTATGTGGGTAAGTAACTGGCTCAGTGATAGAAAACAGAGGGTGGTTATTAATGGTACATACTCAGATTGGGTCACTGTCACTAGTGGAGTACTACAGGGGTCAGTATTGGGCCCTATTCTCTTTAATATATGTATTAATGATCTTGTAGAAAGCTTGCACAGTAAAATATAAATGTTTGCAGATGACACTAAACTGTGTAAAGTAATTTACATGGAAGAGGACAGTATATTGCTACAGAGGGATCTGGATAGATTGGAGGCTTGGGCAGAGAAGTGGCAGATGAGCTTGAACAGTGACAAATGTAAGGTTTTTCACATGGGAAGGAATGATGCAAGACATCAGTACATACTGAATCGGACCCATCAGGTTTGAGAATTAAAACGATGGGACTAGACCACTCACTTACAGACTCTTCTATTACCCATAGTTCTAACATCTTGTTAATCTCTTGGGTAATGACCTCACACCTTGTTTCGGGGACCCGGTAGGGCTTAATCTTCACCTTAACACTGGGTTCTGTGACATTATCGTGTTTTATCACATAAGTGAGGCCTGGGAGTTCTGAGAAGAAATTGTTATTTCTCATAACAAATTCCTGTGATTCCTGTTTTTGATGGGGAAACAGGGACTCAGCAATTCTAACCTCAGGTACAGTGTAGCTTCGTGGTACCGAGTCACCAGAGCTTCCCTATCTTTCCAGGGCTTTATCAAGTTAATATAATAGTTCTGTTCGGGTTTTCTCTTCTCGGGCTGATGAACTAGATAGTTCACCTCTTTTATCTTTTAAATAATTGTGAAGGGCCCTTGCCATTTTGCTAAGAATTTGCTCTCTACTGTGGGTATTAATACAAGCACCCGGTCCCCTGGACTAAAATTACGCAATTTTGCACCCTGGTTATATATTCTACTTTGGGCCTGTTGGGCTTGCTGCATATGTTCTCGAACCAAGGGCATGACTGCCTTGATCTGGTTCTGCATCTGTGACACATGCTCAATTATACTGCGGTACAGGGTAGATTCTTGCTCTTACGTTTCCTTTAGCTACGTCGAGTAGCCCTCGGGGCTGTCTGCCATACAGAAGTTCAAAGGGTGAAAACCCCATAGACAATGGCGGTACTTCTCATATGGAAAACAGTAAATAGGGAAGTAGGCAATCCCAATCCCTACCATCCTTGGCGATCACCTTTCTCAATATGTTTTTCAGGGTTTTATTGAATCTTTCCACTAATCCATCCGTTTAGATGGTAGACTGAGGTTCGGATATGCTTCACCCCGAATAGCCGACATAATTCTTTGGTCACCCTAGACATAAATGGGGTTCCCTGATCCGTTAAGATCTCTTTAGGGATCCAAACCCTACTAAACACCAGGAACAACTCCTTGGCTAAGGTCTTTGCTGTCATATTTCTTAATGGAATAGCTTCTGGATATCTGGTGGCGTAGTCTAGGATCACCAGTATGTACTGATGTCCGTAAGCTGATTTCACCATAGGGCCTACCAGATCCATAGCTATTCGTTCGAATCACACTTCCACAATGGGTAAGGGTACCAATGGGCTTCTAAAGTTAGGGGACAGAGCTGTATATTGGCACTCGGGACAAGACACACTGAGAAGAAATTGTTATTTCTCATAACAAATTCCTGTGATTCCTGTTTTTGATGGGAAAACTCAGCAATTCTAACCTCAGGCACACAGTAATCTCATACCTCTGCAACTAGCCCTGGCCAAAAGAAACTCATTAAGATTTGTTCTTTTGTCTTTTCCATCCCTAGATGTCCCCCCAACAAATGACCATGTGCTAGATCCAAGATCCTCTTCCTGGCTTGGAACTATCAGTTGTTCTACGATGTCTTCACCTTGCTTGTCTACCTGATACAGTAAGTTATTTTGCATTGCGATATGGGGATAAGCAAGCGTGACACCTGGGTAAACCAGTACTCTATTTATTATTTTTACATTTTCCCGGGCCCGAACCAAAGTAGGGTCATTCAGCTGCACTGTGGGAAAATTGTCGCGTGAAACCTTTATATCCGCTAACAAATTGTCAACCCTCTCCTTTGGCTCCCCACTTACATCAGTGGTTTCGGTGTCCCCTGACATTACATCAAAAGGAAAAATGGCCCTATCAGGAGATGACAGAACCTCATGAAGAAGCTCAGGTTCTGTGACTCCTGTTGCCCTTTCTCCATAAATCGTAACCACTGTTGGCTCTTTAACCCTTTTTTCCAACAATTCCCAGAAAAAAGGAAAATCCCTCCCAAGTATTATGTCATACATGAGAGTGGGTATTATCTGACCTGTTTGAGCACAGTTCCTGTGGTAACCCGTGCCGTATTATACTTGCGAGTTTCTCCATGAATACAGGTGACCCCTACTGACTGGGTCTGTAAGCTATCGGAGTTTACCAAACTGGCTTTGACTGATCATACTGCAAGTATCCAGGCGAGCCTGCACCTCTCTCCCCTCTACATATATCCAGGATTGTGACGAGGAGACATGCTCTGCGTCTAGAGGAAAGGAAGTTTGTACACAAACATAGAAGAGGATTCTTTACAGTAAGAGCAGTGAGACTATGGAACTCTCTGTCTGAGGAGGTGGTGATGGTGAATCCACTTAAAGAGTTCAAGCGGGGCCTGGATGTATTTCTGGAGTTATTATGATTGCCTGTTTAGAGTCATAAACAATTTTTTTTCTCCTAAAGTAAGGAAAAATAGCTTCCGCTTCACTGGGGTTTTTTGCCTTGCGCTTGATCAACTTGCAGGATAACAGACTGAACTGGATGGATGGTATTTTTTCAGCCTTACAAATTACCGTATTTTTCGCCGTATAAGACGCACCGGCCTATAAGACGCACCTAGGTTTTTGAGGAGGAAAATAAGAAAAAAATATTTTGAACCAAAAAGGTGCACTTTTGGTGGGTTTTGAACTAATTGTGGTCTGTGGGTGACGCACTGTTATGGGGGATCTGTGGGTGGCACTGTTATGGGGGATCTGTGGGTGACACTTATGGGGGATCTGTGGGTGACACTTATGGGGGATCTGTGGGTGACACTTATGGGGGATCTGTGGGTGACACTTATGGGGGATCTGTGGGTGACACTTATGGGGGATCTGTGGGTGACACTTATGGGGGATCCTCTCTGGATGGCACTGTTATGAGGGATCTGTGGGTGACACTTATGGGGGATCCTCTCTGGATGGCACTGTTATGAGGATGAGGATCTGTGAATGACAGTTATGGGGGGGATCTGTGGATGACACATATATAGCATCTTATGCTGTCATCCACAGATCCCCTCCATAAGTGTCCCTGTAGTGAATGACCCTCAATACAGGGGGTGGGGGTCGCATCTGCTTTAATGACAGCGGGGCCCGTGCAGTGACTATTCTACTACACGGGCCCCGCTTACTGTATAATCATATCTCTCTAATAGTTAATTGTTCTATGCATGTAATCGCATAATGAGCGCTAATGAGCGCTGTGTATTACCGTACTTAAAACTAGCAGCGCTCGCCGTTCGGAGCAGAGAGGAGGCAGGAGGCAGGCCGGGAGGACGGGTGCTTGCAACGTGAGTCATACGTCACGCGCCTGCGCCGCCTGCTTCATTCATAAGTGGGCGGTGCAGGCGCGTGACGTATGACTCACGCTGCAAGTGCCCGTCCTCCCGGCCTGCCTCCTGCCTCCTCTCTGCTCCGAACGGCGAGCGCTGCTAGTTTTAAGTACGGTAATACACAGCGCTCATTAGCGCTCATTATGCGATTACATGCATAGAACAATTAACTATTAGAGAGATATGATTATACAGTAAGCGGGGCCCGTGTAGTAGAATACAGTCACTGCACGGGCCCCGCTGTCATTATAAATGCAGATGCCGCCCCCAGCCCCTCCTCCCTCACAGCTGATACACCCGCCGCGCGGCATCGCGGCGGGTGTATCATTGAAAACTGGGCAAAATAAGCTACATTCGCCGTATAAGACGCACTGCTATTTTCCCCCCACTTTTGGGGGGGAAAAAGTGCGTCTTATACGGCGAAAAATACGGTATGTAACTATGTTAGGACTCCTCTCAATGCATTTTAATGCTCGTTTGTGGGAGAACAGCATCGGAATGCAAGTAATTATGAAGATAAAAAATTACATAATCAGACTCAGCACCACTTGCACTATACACTACTTACTCTAGTTTGGGGAAGGGGGGTGGAGCTGACAGGTTCCCTTTAAAGGTTATGGACACCTTTGTGATTGAAAAGTTAGAAAAAAGTTTTCTGCTAGAAAAAAAACACTTATCTGTTTTTAGCATTAAAGGGAACCTGTCACCTCTATTATGCTACCCTCACTGAGCGTTTCTAAATGTTCATTGTGTTACCCTAAACATATAAATTACAATTTTAATTTCATTTGCAGACGGATTTAATAAGCATTATGCATTTTGGTGCTTCCTGCCTTCTATGCAAATTAACATAAAAGAGTCATATCTTACTTGCTCTGACTCATCTCAGGTTAATTTGCATATGGATCAAATCGTTTTTTTTTTTAACACAATAAAAGCACACAGAGCTATGGGGACTGCGATCTAGCAACCCATGTCCTCAGCTCTATACCCAAAATCCTTCATCAGCACACATATCTGATCCTCAACCTCTTATATCCCCTTAATGACTTCACAACAAACTGGATGAGATGCTAAACAAATGTTATCCAAAGACTGTGAAAAATATCCAGCATATTAATTTATGTCTTGTCCGGTCAAGAATTTATTAGAATATAATTGACATATAGGATGATTCTACTGTAAGTAATCTCTAAGCAAACATCCCATGCTGACAATGGTAACCTTCCAGTAGACAGAGGTGGAGGAGGATGATTTAACACAGTCAGTGTTTGGTCAGTGATATTGAGCCAAAACCAGGTGTGGGTAAAAAAGAACCCCAAATAGATGCAAATCTTTCCATTATACTCTTTGTGTGGGTTCCATTCCTGTTTTGGCTCACAATCACTGATGAAATCGGCGTCCAAACGCTGAGCAAAAACTGATGTGTGAAAACAGCCTTACAAATAATAGTTAGAAAGTTAATACTCTTGCAAAAAAACATAAGTCCATCAAGTTCAACCAAAGGATAGGTGGGGATGTAAATTTTAGAAATTTCATTTACTTTTGGATACATACCCAGATACATAACTTTACATTTATCCACATTGAACCTCATCTGTCCAAGTCAGTTTGTAGTTTCTGGACATCTTCCATAAACTGCACAGTGCTACATAGCTCGGTCTATTAATCTCAACCTTGGTATTATGAATAAATAAATTACAGACAAGCCATAGCAACGGTCTTTTAAGAGAGCAGTGGAAATGGACAGAGGACATTAATGAAAGCTGTTATTATATGGTAATTACAGATCTTTTGTCAATTATTGACAGACTAACTCAGGTATACATGTCTAGCTCTAATAAACTAGCAAATAAAATAAAAATATGACAGTTATTCTTCAATAGTCCAATTAGCATCCACTGTATGCAGAACTAGCAGTATGGCCTGGCTAGGAATCATTGAGTGCATTTTCAGAGATCTATGGCCCAACCAATAATATAAATGAATAAAGAGAAAAAAAAAGACGAAAAGAAATTGTCTTGAAACAGAGAATACTATTTGCTAGTCCTCCATTTGCTAGTATATTTATGGTGAGTTCTTTGCTCCCAGTGTGAAAGTTCTTCCAATCTTGAAAGGCTTCAATCCTAACCAGAGTGGGATGGAAGGGGCAGATCAACCCAGGACCATTCTGAATAGAAATCATTGACAGAACTCTCTGGACAGGGTCCTTCAGCCGGTTTTCAATTCAATTACAAACCATACTTTCTAAGCCTATATATCTTACTTTACCTATTAAACATCTATGAGGGACAATTTCAAATGTCTTTGCAATATCCAAGAATAGAGATGGACGAACATTGGCCAGGACGGTTCACGAACACGATCGCGCCACTCGATCAAATGTTTTTCGAAACCGCAAGTTCACGGCGGGCCCCATTCAATTTAATGGCAGGCGAACCTGAAAAACCTTCAGCTCACATTTGCAGCCACAAACTTCTTAGTAGAAGTGCACAAATAGTCCCACAACATGGACAGTGACATACTAGAGGGAGATCAATGACAAAAATTCCAACAAAAAATCTGTATCTTAATCAGGGGACATTTGTATGCGTCCTAAAAGGAAATTTTCTCAAATGTGGCCTGTCGGAGCCTAGAAATTTTTTATTTTAGGCTACAGGAGTACGGGACTTAAAAATTAGGCATTCACCTGACATAAAAGAAATTCTGATTATGTGGCACATTATGCGGTCAATGGATACAATTTTTACTGTAGGCCACTGGACTACAGGCCCCAAACATTAGGCATTCACCGGACAGAAAAGATCAAGTGATTATGTGGCCAGAGGTATATTACACTGTCAATGGATATCAATTTTACTGCAGGCCAGTACAAATGCAGATCAAATACATATATTTAAAAGAACTAAAAATATAAAATTGGATTAAAAACATGGCTAACAAAATCCCTCCTCTTGAAAAAAAAACTACTGATAATAGTTGAAATTCGATAACACGTGGTCGTCATAGGTGTTGAATTCCTCCAAGGCCCCAACAATTATTCATTCACTGTACAGAAAAGAACAAGTAAGTATGTGGCTGGAGGTAGATTACATGGTCATTCGATATCAATTTTACAACAGCAAAACCGCAAACAAATGCTGCACTACCCAAATGCACTATATAGAAAGTATATTATAGGTATATCACACCCCTGCTTCAATCAGTTTTTTTCAGGGGGCAACTGGTAAATCATACCAGTTGAAATTATTTGTTTCAATAGCGTTTTTCACTCTGTGTACCTGTGGTAACATAGCAAAACCGCAAACAAATGCTGCATTACCCAAATGCACTATATAGAAAGTATATTATTGGTATATAGCACCCCTGCCTGAATCACTTTTTTGGGGGGCAACTGGTATATCACACCAGTTGAAATTATTTGTTACAAGAGCGTTTGCCCTTCTGTATAGCTTCAGAAACGCACACAACTGCTGCACAATACAAATGCACTATAATATACTTTCTATGTTACAAAGTATATTATATCACACCCCTCAGTAAGTCACACCTATCGATAGCACACCTATACCAGTCCTTAATGTGACCCTATTAGCTAGTGTTTGGTGTCCCTAACAGTCTGTCCCTGCTCCATACAGCAACCTCTCCCTACACTGGCAAAAGACTGAAAATAAAATGTCGGCTAGATCGGGTTTATTTATAAGGTAGGGAGTATGTGCTGAAACGTCTCAATTGGCTGTCCTGTACCACCTGATGAATGTGTCATGGGTCAAAGTTCTTCACAATGTAAAAGAATATGGAGCCGGCGGACATCGCCATATGTTTGCCCGTTTGGCGAACCGCGAAAGAGCAAAGTTTGCCTCAAAACAGCAAGGCCATCTCTATCCAGGAACACCACATCCACAGCTGCCCTTCTTTAATAATATAATGGGTCCGTGCTTCCGTTCCGCATCTCAGTGATTGCGGACCCATTCAAGTGGCCCATTGCCCGTGCATTGCGGACTCGCCGTATGCGGGACGCAATACGGCCACGGGCACACAACGGCCATGTGCATGAGCCCTTTGCATGTGAACATATAACTTTAATGAAATACAATTCTGTTCTGACTCATTTCTTGGCATATACTTTCTATATATACTGTTTATTTACCGCACTAAATAATATTATTTTATGTTGTAATTTCTCCTAGTGGTGGCAGTAGGCAGCAGGTGTGCTATTTAAAGGGCTTCTGTCACCCCATTAAACCGTTATTTTTTTTTTCTTTACTAATAATCCCTACACTGCGATCTCATCATACATAAGCTAATTAATGATTTTCGTTCAGTAGAATTTGTTAAAAATCGATTTTTGAAATATGTAAATTACCTTGCTACCAGCAAGTAGGGCGGCTACTTACTGGTAGCAGCCGCATCCTCCGATGGTAATGACGCCCCCTCTGCTTGTTGATTGACAGATACCGTCCGCTGGCCCTTTCTCTGCAGGCCCTGCCGCTCGGCCGCTCCATCCTCAATGCGCCTGCGCCGATGACGTCACATCTACACCCGGCGCAGGCGCATTGAGGAGCGAGTGGCCAAGCGAGTGGCCGCCTCTCAGTGCGTCTGCGCAGATTGAAGAGGGGTATGGCCGCGGCGCAGGCGCCAGATATTGAATCAAAACAGGCAGGGCCAGCAGAGAAAGGGCCAGCGGACGGGATCTGTCAATCAACAAGCAGAGGGGGCGTCATTACCATCGGAGGATGCGGCTGCTACCAGTAAGTAGCCGCCCTACTTGCTGGTAGCAAGGTAATTTACATATTTCAAAAATCGATTTTTAACAAATTCTACTGAACGAAAATCATTAATTAGCTTATGTATGATGAGATCGCAGTGTAGGGATTATTAGTAAAGAAAAAAGAAAAAACGGTTTAATGGGGTGACAGAAGCCCTTTAAAGAGGTTTCCAACAAAAGCAATTTATCACCTAACCAAAGTTGGTCCGACCACTGGGAATCCCTGTTATCCCCAGAAATCGAAGTTGATGAAACGGAGTTTAATCTGAATTTCAGGAAAATATTTGATTTGTCACAAAGTCGAATTTTGTAGTAATGAATCAGATTTTTTCTAAAATGGCTGCTGCACATATTAGAAAGAGGAAGTGAGAAGCCTGGGAACGAGGGAGCACCCACAATGCTATGCAGACAGCCACTCAGCAGATAGCCAGCCCCTGTGATGTCCAATAAAAAGTCTCCTCCTGTACGATCGCCACAATTTTACAGTGAACTTAGGGCAGGGAGAGATGTTGCAGGCACTCGGGACAATGATTAGGAAAGACTTTAATCACAAAAAATTACTATTGAGCAGTTCAGGGACAGATTATGCATAGTGTAGGAAAAGGATAGGGAGGCATTATCTACACTGTAGGGAGAGAGCAGGGAGCAATAGGAAAGTGTAAAGCCTGAGTAATAGGAGCTATTCTATTACACCTTGCTGCACTAATAGGGGTTAAAAAGTGTTCTAATGCTATAGATTTTAGGTTGTTTGCATTCTTTTATACATAAGTTATTCCATTAATCCTTGATTCTGTTATTGGGGTGAAATTGCAGCCTGATACTACAGATTTGAAGAGGGGGGGTCACGTTCTTTTGTATATAATTCAATCCAATAATACTTGATTGTGTAATTTAGTGTCTTCATGCTCTTTTATACATAAGTAAGCTCATTAATCCTTGTTTTTGGTGTAAAATTGCGCCCTGACACTACTGTTATTTTACATTTCCAGTTACGGTTACAGTACAGTATGTCTGACAGACAGGTGCCAGGCCCTTTTAAGGGAACAAGCAGTGGCAAAAATGTTTCTGGAGCTGGCAAAATTAGCAGCAGTCGTAGCGTCAGGCCAGAACTGCTAGTGTCATCCAGTGGTTATGTTTTTACCAGCAACCCAGCTGTCCTTGATTGATTGACTCAGTCTTTAACATCATCTCAACTGACATCAGACACCCCAGCCAGGAGTCGGTGGGTTCTTCTGACACCACACTTAGTTGGCATGGCCCAGGAACAAGCTCTGTGCCCCCACCTGTCCTGAACCTGCCTCTTTTGTTTTCTGTTCCTTCTGTTCAGGAAGTATTGCATGCCGTCGGCTCTGCTCCGCTTTTCAGCGAGGGTCAACTTATTGTGGATAGTCAGCAGCTACTGCCCAGACAAGATGTGGAGGAGAGATCTGTTGCTTCTTCCAATATGCGGGTAAGTAGCGATGGTGAGAGTCACGTGGGAGCAGGTGTTGCGAGCGGTCAGGCATGCAACCATGAGACTGGTGAGGGTGACATCAGTGACATGCAGACAGTAGTGGTGATGATGTAGCTGATCGCACGTGGGAGCTGGGTGAAGAGGCGGCTTCATCATCATCAGGGAATCAGCTTGCTCGTGAGGCAGCGGCTGAGCCAGCAGGGTGCTAGCATGGCTGTGAGTCAGCAGGGTGGCATCAGTGTGAGGTCTGGAGCCAAACATGCCCGGGGTAGACCGTCTGCTACTCAGGAGGCTACCTGTCCGGAATAAACTAGCGGTGCACGGATTTGTGGAGGAAGAGGCAGCAGGCAGTCAGCACAGAGTGGTGGGGGGAAAATGCCATACTCGCCGGTGTGGGAATTCTTCAGCAATTTGCCGGAGCATGGACGTTTGTAGAATCTGTGAGCAGAAGGTGGTCACACACGCAGCGTTACCATAAAGTGGCCTAGGAAAACTTTAGCTTTAATGTAGTGGTACAACCTGACGTAGCAACCGCAGCATCTCCCAGTGACCCGCACCCCTTCTCCAGCAGTCAAGGCTCCACGACCTCAGCAGAAGGTAGCTGTGATTCCTTCCCATCATCTACTGATCCTGATGTTCCCGATCCTTTTCCTCATAACTCATTTTGTAAGAAATTGTTCACCGAGGCGATTGCAAAAACACAACAGTATACGTGCACTCATCCAACGGTGCAGAAGCTGAATGTGCTCCAGACCAAGTTGCTGGTACTACAATCCCTCCCTTTCCATGTAGTTGACTCTGCACCTTTCAGAAAACTGATGGCTTTTGCCAAGCCAAGATAGAGAGTCCCAAGTCTTCATTCCTTCTCAAAAAAGGCTATACCAGCCCTGCACACGTATGCTGAATAGTGTTGGGCGCGAATATTCGAATCGCAAATATTAATTGCGAATATCGGCACTTCAAGTATTCACAAATATTTTGAATATAGTGATATATATTCATAATTTAGAATTTTCTAGATTTTGTTTTCATCAGTAACCTCCCTTCTTGCTTGTGGGCCAATGAGAAGGCTGCAATGTCTTTGTTTGATTTTAGCAACATCCCTAGCAACCAATAGGAAAGTTGCCCCTTACTATACAAGAACCTCCCCAGCAGCCATTTTCTACAGTTTTTTAATG